>NW_027278447.1:108956-206984 GCF_030028105.1 Mobula birostris
ATTGTAATTTATATATATACATATTGCACGGTAGGTACCAGCTGCCGCAAAACAACAAATTTCACAAAATATCTGTGATAGCAGTTCTGATTCTGAAACACGTCCCACAACACACACACACACACGCACGCACACACACACACACGCACACGCCGACACACCAGCAGAGTTAAGATAACAGCAAGTCAGGTGTTGAGGAACCCTGCCCCATCGCCACACTCCTTGTCTCCTTGCTCGGCGGACAAGCCCAGCGTCGTAAGAGACCGCAGATGCTGGAATCTGAAGCAACACACAAGCTTGTTGGAAGAACTCAGAGGGTCAGGCAGCTTCTATGGAAGGGATGACATTTCGGGTCGAGAACCTTCGTCATGAACTGAGTGTTGAGGGAAGAGGTGACCGGTGACGTAAACTCCGGGACCTAACTGCGACTGAATCCACCTTCACTGTCACTAAACTCCAGAATCAACCGCCCGCAATTTCTCCCAGCTCCCCTGTCTCGCCTCGCTCCCTCCCGGTCCTGATGCTGCTGGACCGCTGAGTTTCCACCCGGGGCCTCAGCCCCGTCCCCGTGTGTGGGGCTTGTTCGGCTCCCAGTCAGGGACTCACAATCAAGGCAGGTGGCGCACAGCAAGATCTCACGTCCGCCGCGCGGAATTTGGGACTGGTTGGGTAAATCTCCCACCAGATGTTACCTGACGAGAGAGCATGGTGCTCTCCCTCCCTTACATGACGAGAGTTCATGGCGCTCCCTCCTCACCATCCTTACTTTGGGACGGCGCTCCTCCTCACCGCCCTTACTTTTGGCATGGCGCTCCCTCCTCACCATCCTTACTTTGGGACGGCGCTCCCTCCTCACCGCCCTTACTTTGGCATGGCGCTCCTCCTCACCATCCTTACTTTGGACGGCGCTCCCTCCTCACCTCCCTTACTTTTGGCATGGCGCTCCCCCTTCACCGCCCTTACTTTTGGCATGGCGCTCCCTCCTCACCATCCTTACTTTGGGACGGCGCTCCCTCCACACCCGCCCTTACTTTTGGCATGCGCTCCCTCCTCACCATCCTTACTTTGGATGGTGCTCCCTCCTCAACGCCCTACTTTTGGGACGGCGCTCCCTCCTTACGGACCTTCCCTGGCGCAGCGCTCCCTACTTACTGGTCCCTCCCGCTGTTCGGCGCTCCCTCCTCTCCGCTCCTCTTTCAGCACGGCGCTCCCTCGGCGCGGCAGTCTCCCTCACCGCCCTCCCACAGCGCGGTGGCGCCCTCTCATTACCTTTGTTTGCGGGGGCAGCGTCCCCAGATGCCCTTTCCTCACGGAACCCCTCACTCGGGCGACTGTCCCCGAGTTTTACCCTTCGCCCTGCTACGACTGGCCCAGGCGCGGGGATCATCTCTGTTCAATATCTCGGCTGAGTCGGCGGGCGCACGGTATGCACCCGGGTTCGATTCCGGCGCTGACTCTACGTTCTCTGTCTATGGGGTTCCTTCCAAATCCAAAGGGTTTAGGGTCGGTGAATTGCGGGGCACGCCATGCTAGCGCGGAAGCGTGGCGACACTTGCGGTCTGCCCCCAGCACATCCTGGGACTGCATTGGTCGTTGACCCGAACGACGTTATTTCACAAATATTTTGAATGTATTTGTTTGTTTCTTGTAGTGTGCTAGTAGAACTGTCCAAATGTGGGGTTGGTATTTCTTGTCACTGCCGCTCAAAGTTCGCCTTTGTCAATGAGGGGTTTCGGCCCGAAACGTCGACTGTTTATTCCCCTCCGTAGAGGCTGCCCGACCTGCTGAGTTCCCGCAGCATTTAGTGTGCGTTTTGTGTCACCCTGCCCGATCTGCGCGCACATGGTAGTAGATAAAGATTGGCTTTATTCATCAAAATATACACCAGCTCGTTAATGTAAATATCTAATCAGCCAATCACGTGGCAGCAACTCTATGCATAAAAGCACGCCGACACGGTCAAGAGGTTCAGTTGTTGTTCAGACCGAACATCAGAATGGGGGAAGAAACGTGATCTGGATGACTTTGACATTGGAGCGATTGCTGTGCCAGATGGGGTGGTTTGAGTATTTCAGAAAATGCTGGGATTTTCACACACAACAGTCTCTAGAGTTTACAGAGAATGTGTGAAAAACAAAACAAAACAAAAAAATCCAGTGAGCGGCAGTTTTGTGCCTTGTTAACGAGAGAGGTCAGAGGCCAGACCGGTCAAGCTGACAGGAAGGTGACAGTAACTCAATAACCACCCGTTACAACAGTGGTGCGCGGAAGAGCATCTCTGAACGCACAGCATGTCTAACCGTGAAGAGGATGGGCCACAGCAGTGAAGGCATGAACTTTATTAGGTACAGGAGTGTCCAGTGAAATAGACCATTTGCGTCAATGACTGACAGTCCACCCCTGAAGCCACTATAATCTTGTGACACTCCCTGTGTCCACTGTCCCAACCTGCTTTGACCGGCCAAGGCGCTTACCTGAGGTGGGTGCTATTTGCAATTCCTTGGTCCAGGAGCCGAGCTGCTCGAAATCAGTTCCCACCCCCACTGTAATTTTTGGATAACCTTCTTCACTGTCTGCAAACCACCCACTTAAGTGTCATCCGCAAATTTAATAAGCCATGCGGTCGGTAAGTTGGTTTACTTGTCACCTGTTTGTCGAGGTGGCCTGCTTGTGCCGACAACCGACACAGTCCGAGGACTCCACTGCGGGCAGCCCGCCAAGTGTCGCCACAATTCCAACGGCAGCTGCTGCGCCAGCACAGCATGCTCACAACTCACTGACCCCCAACCCGTATGTCTTCTCGGAGCGCGGGAAGACACTGGAGCCCCAGGAGGAAACCCAGGTGGTTACGGAGTCGCGCGTGAAAACTCCTTACACGCAGGGGCAGGAATTGAACCCCTTATTCCCTAATTTTTTTGGCACTGTGACGCTTCGTGCTCCGTTATCTTTCACTGCGACAGGCCACCTCACCCTGCTCCGCCCCCTGAAACAACCACCCAGTTCTGGGTGCCATCGTGGGCTGGGGGAATGGAGGAAATGATTTGAGGAGGCACTCAGCAATAGACGGCAGACCTCCACATACCACTGTGCCAACAGGATAACCAGGTCTTCCAGTATACACCCAGGCCATTCAGCCCATCGATCGGGAGCACTCGATCGTCCTCCTATCCTGTTCAGTCTCCCCTCTGATCAGTACAGGGACAGCCCTATTGGATAAGGATGATTGACCGTCCCATCACACACTCCCAGGATCAGACATAGAGTGAAGCTCCCTCCACACCCTCCCATCACACACTCCTGGGGTCGGACACAGCGTAAAGCTCCCTCCGCACTGTCCCACCACACACTCCCGGGGTCAGGCACAGAGTGAAGCTCCTTCCACACCATCCCATCACACACTCCCGGGGTCAGACAGAGAGTGAAGCTCCCTCTACACCGTCCCATCACACACTCCCGGGGTCAGACACAGAGTGAAGCTCCCTCCACACCGTCCCATCACACACTCCCGGGGTCAGACACAGAGTGAAGCTCCCTCCACACCGTCCCATCACACACTCCCGGCATCAGACACAGAGTGAAGCTCCCTCCACACCATCCCATCACACTCTTCCGGGGTTAGACACAGAATGAAACTCTCTCTGAACTGTCCCATCACCCTCTCCGGGGTCAGACACAGAGCGAAGCTCCCTCATCACCGTCCCATCACACACTCCCGGGGCCAGACACAGAATGAAGCTCCCTCCACTCGTCCCATCACACACTCCTGGTATCAGACACAGAGTGAAGCTCCCTCCACACCATCCCATCACACTCTTCCGGGGTTAGACACAGAATGAAACTCTCTCTGAACTGTCCCATCACCCTCTCCCGGGGTCAGACACAGAGCGAAGCTCCCTCATCACCGTCCCATCACACACTCCCGGGGTCAGACACAGAATGAAGCTCCCTCCACTCGTCCCATCACACACTCCTGGTATCAGACACAGAGTGAAGCTCCCTCCACACCGTCCCATCACACTCCCGGGGTCAGACATAGAGTGAAACTCCCTCACCACCGTCTCATCACACACTCCCAGGGTCAGACACAGAGTGAAACTCCCTCTACACCCTCCCATCACACACTCCCAGGGTCAGACACAGAGTGAAGCTCCTTCCGCACCGTCCCATCACACTCCCGGGGTCAGACATAGAGTGAAACCTCCTCCACACCGTCCCATCACACACGCCCGGGGTCAGACACAGAGTGAAACTCCCTCACCACCATCTCATCACACACTCCCAGGGTCTGACACATAATAAATCTCCCTCCACACCGTCCCATCACACACTCCCATGGTCAGACACAGAGTGAAGCTCCCTGCACACCGTCCCATCACACAATCCCGGGGTCAGACACAGAGTGAAGCTCCCTCTACACTGTCCCATCACACACTCCGGGGTCAGACATAGAGTGAAGCTCCCTCCACACTGTCCCATCACACACTCCCAGGGTCAGACACCGTCCCATCACACACTCGCGGGGTCAGACACAGAATGAAACTCTCTCTGAACTGTCCCATCACATACTCCCGAGCTGAGCCAGAGACCTTCTCCATCCTGGTCTCAGGGCCAGAGTCTCTATCTAGAGGATGGAATAAGACCATCACCGTAAGCCATAGGAGCAAAATAAACCATCCCGCCCATCAACACCTCTGCTATTCCACCATGGCTGATTTATTATCCTGTCTTCTTTGAAGTACTGGCTAACCAAGAACCCATTACTCTCCGCTGTAAACGTACCCAGTGATTTGTCCCCCAGAGCTGTCAGTGGAGGTGAAGTGTTCAGATTCACTCCCGTCTGGGTAATGAACTCCCTGCTCATCCCTGTTCTTACAGGACATCCCTATTTTCTGAGGCTGTGCGCTCTGATTGTAGACTGCCCCACTATCGGAAACATCCTCTCTCAGCCTGCGTAGGCGTTTCAGTATTCGATAGGTTTCAATGAGATCCCCCCCCTCTTATTCTTCCAAAACTCCCGCGAGTTCAGGGTCAGAGCCATCAAATGCTCCTTGTACACTAACCCTTTCATTCCTGAAATCATTCTCATGAAGGTACTCTGGACCCTTTCCAATGCAAGCACAATTTTTTTTCTAAGATAAGGGGCCAAAACTACTCACAGCACTTCAAGTGCAGTGTAGACTCTCTCTCTCTGACACACACACGCGCACACACGCAGAGCCAATCTGTCTTCCAATTCTTTTCCTGAGTTCTTGGAGGTCGGTAGATCCAGAAATTGCTGAGTTATTGTTTTGGGAACGAAGAGCGAGACAGATGTTTCTGTAATCCGTGGGTGGGGGTGGGGGCAATGCTGGAATACCCGTCAGAGTTTCCACATCATGCAGCAGCTGGGAAATTCTCTGATCATCTACTAGACACGTCCGGTGCTGCTCATGCACCGACTGTGACCTGGGGAGGGGTGATCTTCACCAGAACAGGGGGAAGGAATGGTGAAGGAATTGGTCTAAAGGAGTAGCATTGACGAGTTCAGTGTTATAGACTCCTAGGGTACTTCAGCACAGAAACAGGCCCTTCAGCCCATCTAGTCCCTGCTGAGCCATCGACCCGCACTGGGATTACAGCCCTCCGTACCTCTCCAAACTTCTCTTAAACGTTGAAATCGAGCTCGCACGCACCACTTGTGCTGGCAGCTCGTTCCACACTCTCACCACCCTCTGAGTGAAGCCCCTCATGTTCCCCTTAAACTCTTCACCTTTCACCCTTAACCTATGACCTCCCACCCAACCTCAGTAGAAAAAGTTTGCTATCTATACCCCTCATAATTTTGTACACCTCTGTCAAATCTCCCCTCACTCTTCTATGTTCCAAGGAATACAGTCCCACCCTAGAAGCATAGAAAACCTACAGCACAATACAGGCCCTTCGGCCCACAAAGCTGTGCTGAACATGTCCTTACTTTAGAAATTACCTCGGGTTACCCACAGCCCTCTATTTTTCTAAGCTCCATGTACCCGTCCCAGAGTCTCTTACCCTGTCGTATCCGCCTCCACCACCATTGCCGCCAGCTCATTCCACACACTCACCACTCTCTGCGTAAAAAACTTATCCCTGACACCTCCTCTGTATCTACTTCCAAGCACCTTAAAACTGTGCCTTCTCCTGCCAGCCATTTCAGCCCTGGAAAGAGCTTCTGGCTATCCACATGATCAATGCCTCTCATCATCTTATACACTTCTATCAGGTTACCTGTCATCCTCCGTCGCTCCAAGGAGAAAAGGCCGAGTTCACTCAACCTATTCTCATAAGGCATGCTCCCCAATCCAGGAAACATCCTTGTAAATCTCCTCCGCACCCTTTCTGTGGTCTCCACGTCCTTCCTGTAGTGAGGTGACCAGAACTGAGCCCAAGTGGGGTCTGACCAGGGTCCTATATATCCGCAACATTACCTCTCGGCTCCTAAACTCAATCCCACGGTTGATGGGGGGGAAGGTGGGTGGGTGGGAGATGGGGAGGGAGGGGATGAAGTAAGAAGCTGGGATAAGTGGAAGAGGTAAAGGCCTGAAGAAGAAGGAATCTGATTGGACAGGAGAGTGGACCATGGGAAGGGAAGGGAAGGGTACGACATGGATAGGTGGAAGAGGTGAAGGCCTGAAGAAGAAGGAATCTAATTGGAGAGGAGAGTGGACCATGGGAAGGGAGGGAGGAGGGGAACCAGATGACGGGCAGCTGAGGGGTGAGGGAGCAGGAGCCAGAATGGAGAATGGTAAAGGAGGGGGTCGAGGAGACATTATTCAGAAGTTTGAGAAATCGATGTTCGTGCCATCAGGTTGGAGGCTACTCAGATGGAGTAGGAGGCGTTGCCCCTCCAACCTGAGAGTGGCCTCATGGTGGCGGTAGAGGAAGCCACGGACGGACATGTTGGAGTGGGGAGGGGAAGGGGAATTGGAATGAGTGGGCACCGGGAGAGTGTGGCCGGTGGGGTGAAGCTGTCCCCCCCCCCACAATCAGAGTTGCAGAGGAGGCCGTAGTGGGACACGGACAGAGTAGGGGAAGGCGAGGCCCTGCCTCGGACCGGCGTTGGGGGCGGAGGAGAGGGCGGTGCGGGAGGGAGCGGGGCGAAGTGTGTACCATCACCTGCACCACTTGGGAGGTGGGCACTGCCCGGCAGGATCCCGGAAGGACACAGTCAGAACATCGCCTTGGATCTGGCCCAGGGATGCGGGGTGCAATCCTGCAAAAGGGGGGCTCGCATGCCTCACTGACCCAGAGGGCTACACTGGCTGGAGTCAGGGGCTTTGGGCCATGGCTGTTGGGAGGGTCACCCATGCCAAACAGGGTCAAAGGGTAGAGGTCAGACTGAGAGGGGTCCACCGGTCCTCCAGGTTCAGGGAGTTCAACTCAGGGTTAACGAACACGTCTGTTACGGAAACAGCAATGAAGAACCCTTCTCCATCTGAGTGAGACGGTATTCCCGAGTCACCACCCGGGACTTGCGTGACTGACAGGGGTGAAAACTGAGAGGAAGCTCCTGACATGATGAAGGAAGCCCCGAACACCGCCATCGCTGCCCGAAACGCCAGCGGCGTAACGGGCAGTGGGTAAGTGCAGGGTGCAGTGCCGTGGGTTAGCAGGGTCGGGGGGAATCACTGGGCCTTTGAGGAGAGCGCACCCAACCAACAGAGGGGACAGTGCCCGGGCGAGGCGTGAACAGAGAGGCTCCTCCCCCCCCCCCACCTCTTTAACAATCCATTCTGGAGGAAGCGACCTTGTTCTGGTGGGAAGCCGGCGCCTCTGGCCATGGGGCCCATTTACTTCCAGACCCAACCCCGGGACCCCGAGCCAATGTTCCCTTTTGTGGGATCTTCCTGTGCACACCAGCACTGCCCACAATCCCGGGAGGGGGTGGAATCAGACCAAATTCCACTCTGGGGGGTGGTGTAGGTGGGGGGAAGGCTCAGTGGTAGAGACATGGAAAATCTGCAGCGCTATACAGGCCCTTCAGCCCACAAAGCTGTACTGAACGCATCCTTAGCTTCAGAGATTACCCTTAGCCCTCTATTTTACTGAGCTCCAGGTACCTGTCCAGGAGTCTCTTGAAAGACCCTATCGTATCCGCCTTCACCACCGTTGCCGGCAGCCCATTCCACACACTCACCACTCTCTGCGTAAAAAACTTACCCCTGTACCTACTTCCAAGCACCTTAAAACCGTGCCCTCTCGTGACGGCCATCTCAGCCCTGGGGAAAAGCCTCTGACTATCCACACGATCAATGCCTCTCATTATCTTATACACCTCTATCAGGTCACCCCTCATCCTCCGTCGCTCCAAGGAGAAAAGGCCGAGTTCACTCAACCTATTCTCATAAGGCACGCTCCCCAATCCAGGCAACGTCCTTGTAAATCTCCTCTGCACCCTGTGCTGGTAGCACCTTTAACTCCAGATCAATAAGCCCCAGGTTCACATTCAGCTCCCCCAGGAGGTTCACCAGGACGCTGCCTGGATCAGAGAGCGTGCCTTACGAGGAGAGGCTGGGCGAGCTGGGGCTTTTCTCGATGGAGCGGAGGAGGATGAGAGGTGACTTGGTGGGGGAGTCCAAGGTGATAGGAGGCACAGATTGAGTGGCGACCCCAGGGTTATCCCCAGGGTGGGAAATGGCTAATAGGGGGGGGGGCATAATTTTAAGCTGATTGGAGGAAAGTATGGGGGGGGGGGAATGTCAGAGGTAGGTTTTTTAGTGGTGGGTGTGTGGAAACACCATACCAGCAAGGTGGTGGTCGAGGCAGACACATTAGAGACATTGATGAGACTCTCACATGGATGATAGAAAAATGAAGGGCTACATGGGAGGGAAGGGTCTTGGAGTCGTTTAAAAGGTCAGCACAACATTGTGGGCTGAAGGGCCTGTACTGTACTATGTTCAAAGTGAGAAAGGGTCCCTTGGAGGTGGTATGGGGTCCCTGGGGTGAAGTGGGAGGGTCATTGGGATGAGGGTCTCCCCCCACCCCCACAGTTCGCCCATCACAGAGCAGTGGTCCGCGAGGTGCACGTCCCATTCGGGCAGGCCTTGTCGTAGTCCTGCTGGCCGGCGTCGGGGAGCCGCGCTCTGGGCTTGAGAGCAAGGGCGCCGTGGTCGGCGGCCTCCCGCTCGCCCTCCTCCCCCCACCCCTCGCCCGCCTCTCCCTCCCCGTCCGCTCTCCCCTGGCGCCCGCGCTGCCGGCCCGCGCACTGGAGGCAGAGGAGCCTGCGGAAGGCCCGGCGGAAGTTGTCGGACACGAAGCCGTAGAGGACGGGGTTGGCACCGCTGTTGGCATAGCTCAGGATGACCACCAGCTGCGCCAGGGTGGGGTCGGGCGGCGACCAAAAGACGCTGGCGAGCTGGACAGCGTAGAAGGGCGTCCAGCAGACGGCGAACACGGCCACCACCAGCACCACCATCCGCGTGATCCTCCTCTCAGACTGCCGGCGGTGCAGCCAGCCGGCCCGGAGGGCCACCGCCCGCATCTTCACCACGATGAGCAGGTAGCAGAGGCTGATGGCCGTCACGGGCAGCAGGAAGCCCACCAGGAAGGTGTAGACCACGAAGACCTTGGACCAGGACCTCCTGGGCCAGAGGAGATTGCAGACCACCTCGCCGCCCTCCGTCTTCTGGGTGTCGGCGAAGACCGCGATGGGGGCGATCACCAGCAGCGAGAGCGCCCAGACCAGGAGGTTGACGGCCTTGGCCACCGGCAGCCGGCGGTAGGAGGCCGCCCGGATGGGGTGCACCACGGCCAGGTAGCGGTCCACGCTCAGCACGGTCAGGCAGAAGACGCTGGTGAACATGTTGATGCCGTCGATGCTGAGGACCAGGCGGCAGGCCAGCGGGCCGAAGGGCCAGTGGCGCAGGGCGGCGGCCGTGGCCAGGAACGGCACGCTGCCCATGAAGAGCTCGTCGGCCACCGCCAGGTTCAGGATGTAGATGTTGGTGGCCGTCTTCATGCCGGCGTGCCTCAGCACGACGTAGATGACCATGGAGTTGCCCAGGACCCCCGCGCAGCACACCAGCACGTAGACCGAGGACAGGAGGATGGCGTCGGGGGCCAGGGCTTCGCTGGCGGCCTCTGAGGCATTGGGGGCACCGGGCGTCGGGAGGGCTACCTCGGCTTCGAGGGGGAGCTCCATCCTGCGGGCCCTTTGGGTAGCCGGTGGAGGGCTCTATCACGCCATCATCTGCAACGGAACTCCAAGGCGGTGGCTCGGAATGCGTGGGACCTCAGTGCAGGCCCCAGGAGCTCTGGGACAGACTGCAGCTCGGGATGGACCCCTCCTGCCGGCGCTTTCCCGGGATAAATCTCCAGGCCACCGTCTTCCCCTCGGCGTCACATCTAAACAGGAAGAGAGTACGGTTGAAGGAAGGGTGGGGGCAAGGCCGCTCGGCCCGTCGAGGGCAGACCGGCTCTTCCAAAGGAAAGGCTTCCCCCCCAAAAAAAAATTGTCTCAAAACCCGGAGTTCTTTCTCCTCCTCCCCGCCTCCACGCCTTCCCACCGGAGCAGGGCAACTCCCTGTGGGGAAACATCCCTTCTCTCAACCCCCAGTGCTCAGCTCTCTCCCCAATAAATTTTACTCCAACAACCTTTGGTGTCCAACATCTGCTCCCCCCACCACACACACACACACTCACACACACACACACACAGACACACACACTCACACACACTCACACACACACACACACACACACTCACACACACACACACACACACTCACACACACTCACACTCACACACACACACACACACACACTCACACACACTCACACTCACACACACTCACACACACACACACACACACTCACACACACGCACACTCACACACACACACACTCACACACACACTCACACACACACACTCACACACACACACACACTCACACACACTCACACACTCACACACACACACACACCCACACACACACACTCACACACACACACACACTCACACACACTCACACTCACACACACACACACACTCACACACTCACACACACACACACACACACACACTCACACACACACACTCACACACACTCACACACACACACACACACCCACACACACACACTCACACACACACACTCACACACACTCACACTCACACACACACTCACACACTCACACACACTCACACTCACACACACACACACTCACACACACGCACACTCACACACACACACTCACACACACACACACACTCACACACACGCACACTCACACACTCACACACACACACACACACACTCACACGCACGCACACTCACACACTCACACACACACACACCCTCCACGCCCAATAATAGTTTCCCTTTGTTAACTCAATCACTCGCGAGGTAATGTTGCAGTTCTATAAAACCCTGGTTAGACCTCACCAGGAGTTTTGTGTTCGGTTCTGGTCCCCTCATTATAGGAAGGATGTGGAGGCTTTAGAGAGGGTGCAGAGGAGATCTGCCAGGATGCTGCCTGGATTAGAGAGCATGCCTGCTGTAGTATTCTGGACATTTTCAAGGAGCGATGCCTCAAAAAGGCAACGTCCATCATTAAGGACCCCCCTTTACCCAGGACCTGCCCTCCTCTCATTGCTACCATCAGGGAGGAGGTACAGGAGCCTGAAGACACTCACTCAATGATTCAGGAACAGCTTCTTCCTCTTTGCCATCCAATTTCTGAATGGACAGTGAATCCATGAACACAACCTCACTACTTTTTAATTTTTTAATTTTTGCACAACTTATTTAATTTAACAATTTAATATATATATTTACAGTAATTCACATTTTCTCTCTATTATATATTGCAATGTACTGCTGCCACAAAGACAACAGACTTCACAATGATATTAAGACCATAAGGTATAGGAGCAGAATTAGGCCATTTGGCCCATCGAGTCTGTTCTGACATTTCATCATGGCTGATCCAATTTTCCTCTCAGAATCAATCTCCTGCCTTCTCCCTGTATCCCTTCACGCCCTGACCAATCAAGAATCTATCAACCTCTGCCTTAAATATACATAAAGACGCGGCCTCCTCAGCTGCCTGTGGCAACGAATTCCCCAGATTCACCACTCTCCGGCTAAAGAAATTCCTCATCATCTCCATTCTAAAAGGACCCCCCTCTATTCTGAGTCTTAGACTCTCTCACCATCGGAAATATCCTCTCCACTTCCACTCTGTCAAGGCCCCTTTCATCATCCTGTAGGTTTCAATTCTGGATCTGGTGGCCATTATACTGATACATTATGGTAACAGGCCCTACAGACCGCGCCTTCCAAGATGTCTGCCTGGACTAGTCTCATTTGCCTGCGTTTCGCTCTAAATTCGGAAGTCAAAACTGCCCAACGTATTATCAGCTCCAACCTACCGGCATCAAGGACATATGTACAGAAAGCTGCTAGGAAAGGGCCAGGAACATCATGAAGGATCCCACCCACCCTCATGGACTGTTTGTCCCACTCCCATCGGGGAGGAGGCTACGTAGCACCCACGCCAGGGCCACCAGACTCAAAAACAGTTCCTTTCCCCAAGCAGTGAGGCTGATCAACACCACCACCCACTGACCCACCCGTCCACACCCCCCAACCACCACCATTTTATCATTTCCTGTCAGAGTCACCTTGTGTACCGACGCTCCTGTTCCCAGAGTCATTTGATGGACAGACAATCAATCCATGTATATAAGCTGTCTTATGTATTTATATTTATTGTGTCCCTTTTTATTGAAATTGAGATGGAATACAGATTCGGGAAGTGTATTTGGTAGAAGAAATGAAAGGGTTGACTATTTTCTAAGTGGAGAGAAAACACAAAAAATTGAGGCTATTCTGTTGAAATGTCTATTGAAATATAGAAAGGGACTTGGGGAGTCCTCGTGCAGGATTCCCTAAATGTTAATTTGCAGGTTGCGTCTGTGGTGAGGAAGGCAAATGCCATGTCAGCATTCATTTCGAGAGGACTAGAATATAAAAGCAAGGATGTAATGCTGAGACTTTATAAAGCGCTGGCAAGGCCTCACTTGGAGTATTGTGTGCAGTGTTTATCTTCGAAAGGTTGTGCTGACACTGGAGAGGGTTCAAAGGAGGCTCACGAAAATGATTCCAGGAACGAATGGCTTGTCATATGAGGAGTGTTTGATGGCTCTGGGCCTGCACTCACTCGAATTCAGAAGAATGAGGGGCGACCTCATTGAAACCTATTGAATGGCGAACAGGCCTTGATAGAGTGGGTGTGGAGAGGATGTTTCCTATACTGGGGGAGTCTGGGACCAGAGGACACAGATAGAGTGGATGTGGAGAGGATGTTTCCTATAGTGGGGGAGTCTAGGACCAGAGGACACAGATAGAGTGGATGGGGAGAGGATGTTTCCTGTGATGTGGGAGTCTGGGACCAGAGGACACAGATAGAGTGGATGTGGAGAGGATGTTTCCTATAGTAGGGGAGTCTAGGACCAGAGGACACAGATAGAGTGGATGTAGAGAGGATGTTTCCTGTAGTGGGGGAGTGTAGGACCAGAGAGCACAGATAAAGTGGATGTGGAGAGGATGTTTCCTGTAGTGGGGGAGTCTAGGACCAGAGGACACAGATAGAGTGGATGTGGAGAGGATGTTTCCTATGGTGGGGGAGTCTGGGACCAGAGGACACAGATAGAGCGGAGGTGGAGAGGATGTTTCCTATGGTGGGGGAGTCTAGGACCAGAGGGCACAGATAGAGTGGATGTGGAGAGGATGTTTCCTATAGCGGGGGGAGTCTCGGACCAGAGGACACAGATAGAGTGGATGTGGAGAGGATGTTTCCTATGGTGGGGGAGTCTGGGACCAGAGGACACAGATAGAGGGGATGTGGAGAGGATGTTTCCTATAGTGGGGGAGTCTGGGACCAGAGGACACAGATAGAGGGGATGTGGAGAGGATGTTTCCTATAGTGGGGGAGTGTAGGACCAGAGAGCACAGATAAAGTGGATGTGGAGAGGATGTTTCCTGTAGTGGGGGAGTCTAGGACCAGAGGACACAGATAGAGTGGATATGGAGAGGATGTTTCCTATAGTGGGGGAGTCTAGGACCAGAGGGCACAGCCTCAGAATAGAAGGACGTCCCTTTCAGAACAGAGGTGAAGAGGAATTTCTTTAGCCAGAGGGTGGAGAATCTGTGCAATTCTTTACACAGGTGGCTGCAGAGGCCAAGTCTTTATAAATATATAAGGCAGAGGTTGATAGATTCATAACTGGTCAGGGCATGAAGGGATACAGGGAGAAGGCAGGAGATTGGGGCTGAGAGGGAAATTGGATCAGCCATGATGAAATGGCGGAACAGACTCGATGGGCCAAATGGCCTAATTCTGCTCCTATATCTATGGTCCGCTGTATACAGTATGCAACCTGAAACTTTTACTCTTCACAGACATCCACGAAACAGGGGGAAAATGCAAAGAAACACCAGAACCCCAATTATTCTGTTCTGCTTTACACTTGAGTATTGGAAATGACGTTAAATGATCTTGGATCTTGTCTTGAATCTATTCACGTTCCTTCTCAAATGCCCTTTAGATGAGTTTTCTCAGCTTGTTCAATTACACACACCACCGCCTGGGTGAAGAAGTTGCCTCTCAGGTCATAGAGTCATAGAGAAAGACAGCACGGCCCTTCAGCCCGTCCAGGCTGTGCTGAACCATTTATACTGTCAACTCCCATTGACCTCCATTCAGACCATAGCCCTCCATACCCCTACCAACGATGACGCCTGAGTGAAGAAGTTTCCCCTCATGTTCCCCTTAAACTTTTGACCTTTCACCCTTAACCCATGCAGTCCCACCCCTTGCACTTTCCCAATCATTATCCCTCCTAATTTTGTGTCCCATTTAGATCTCTCCCCTCTCACCATAAACTATAATCCACCCCAGAGGTCAAGGGTGAAGGGTGAGCGGGTTAAGGGGAACATGAGGGGAAAATTCTTCACCCAGAGGGGGGTGAGAGTGTGGAACGAGCTTCCAGCACCAGCGGTGCACGAGAGCTCGATTTCAAAGTTTAAGAGAAGTTTGGATTGTTGGGAGGGATATGGAGGGCGATAGTCCCGGTGCAGGTCGATGGGAGTAGGCAGTTTAAATGTCTTCAGCATGGACTAGATGGGCCGAAGGGCCTGTTTCTGTGCTTTTCTTCTCTATGACCGTGCCCTCTTGCTCTTGATTTCCCACCCGTAGGGGGAGAAGAAACTGTGCACATTCAACGTACCAGTCGGGTCAGAGGTGGGTCCGGTTTTGGTACGGTGAAGTGCGTGGCCCGCGTCACGGGCCAAAGCAGACCGAAGATTCAGCCGGCAGGGCGCGCCCACGACTCGCTGACCCGAACCCGTGGGACTTTGCAATGCCGGAGGATGCCGGAGCCACCTGGAGAGAAACCCGCGCGGTCACGGGGAGAACGTCGAGACGATGGCGGTGATTAAACTCCCATCGCTGGCGCTGTAAAGCCAGCGACGTTGTTTCTGCACAGAGAGCGGTGGATGAGTGACACGCCCTGCCAGGCGTGGCGGTCGAGGCAGATACATCAGGGACGTTTCAGAGGCTTCTCAATAGGCACATGAGTGACAGAGAAATGGAGGGCTACGTGGGAGGGAAGGGTTAGATTGATCTTGGATTGGTTAAAGGGTTGGCACAACATCGTGGGCCGAAGGGCCTGCACTGTTCTATGTTCGGCTAGAGAGAGGCGGATACACAGGACACACTGCCGGAGGGTCTGGTGTTTAACGGAGTCACTGACCGCATGTAACTGCTGGGACTGGCCAATGGGATTGAGGTGGATGTGTGCCCGCTGGCCAGTACAGAGATGGTGGGCTGAATGGCCCCCTTCTTGCTGTGTTCTGTTGCCTGATTAGCCACAGCGTTCTGACTGAGGTTGTGAGTTCGAATCTCGCCTCTCCCACCTGGGGAAACTGAATAACATAGTTAAATGACTCGCTTAAATCCGGTGATGAACCAAAGCAATTAACTTTTGATGGCCACGTTGAAGAGAAGTTTGGGTAAATCCATGGATGGGGAGGGGATGGAGGGCTGTGGTCTCGGAGCCAGAAGGGACTAGGAGGTATAATAATTGGCGACACTTGCAGGCTGCCCCCCCACAGCGATTGATTGTGTTGGCTGTTAATCAAACCACATGTCAAAGCTTTTTTTCAGGCATCTGTTAGTCTCGTGAGACCGTGGATTTGTGCCTTGGAAGGTTTCCAGGGTGCAGGCCTGGGCGAGGTTGTATGGAAGACCGGCAGTTGCCCATGCTGCACGTCTCCCCTCTCCACGACACCAATGTTGTCCAAGGGAAGGGCATTAGGACCCATTCAGCTTGGCACCGGTGTCGTCGCAGGGCAATGTGTGGTTAAGTGCTCAAGGACACAACACGCTGCCTCAGCCGAGGCTCGAACTCACGACCTTCGGATCACTAGGCGAACGCCTTAACCAACGAACGAACAAAGTACGTGTAATAAATAATTCTAATGCCATCTAACAGTTCAGCACAGACTAGATGGGCCGAAGATCCTGCCTCTATTGTGTAGTGCTCTGTAACTCTTTGCTGGTGATATGTGATGCTGGACCCACTGGTATAGTTGGCGGTTAACCCTGATCTTCCCGCTGCCTCAGAAATGAGCCAACACCTTCAAGGAGTGATGCCTCAAAAAGGCGGCGTCCATCACCCAGGACGTGCTCTCTTCTCATTGCTACCATCGGGGAGGAGGTACAGGAGCCAGAAGACACACACTCAACGATTCAGCAACAGCTTCTTCCCCTCTGCCATCCGATTTCTGAACGGGCATCGAACCCACGAGCTCTACCTCGATGCCACACACGCAGAATGTTGGAGATCAGCAGGCTAGGCAGCATTTGGGTCTCGGCCCGAAACGTCGACTGTTTCCTCCTCTCCGTAGATGCTGCCTGGCCTGCTGGGTTCCTCCAGCATTCTGTGCGCGTTGCTCTGGATTTCCAGCGTCTGCAGATTCTCTCCTGTTGGTGTTTTGACCACACCCTTGCTACTTTTTTCATTTCTATTTTAGCACTACTTATTTAATTTGACTAATGTACATACTTACTGTAATCCACATTTTTTTCTCTACTATTTATGCACTGCATTGTGCTGCTGCCGCCAAGATGGCAAATTTCACAACATGTGCTGGTGGTATTAAACCTAATTCTGATTCATCGTTACCCCCACCCCAGTCATTCTCCCTTCTCCCAACACCAGCCCGAAAGTTCGTCCCACCAGGCCCAAGGACAACCTCTGCTATACATAAAACCATTAAGCAGATCCCTACTAGGACAAATACCTCACCATCTACCTCGTTGTGATCTTGCAGCTTGTCGTCTGCCTGTACTGCACCTTCTCTGTAACACTTCATTCCTGTCCTACGATTTCCTTTGTTCCAATGCGATGTACTTACGCCTTCTCCCACATCCACCCACCTTCCCCCTCACCTGGTCTCACCCATCACCTCCCAGTGTCTCGCTTCATCCCCCCTCTCCCCCACCCACCTTCCCCCTCACCTGGTCTCACCTATCATCTCCCAGTGTCTCACTTCATCCCCCCTCTCCCCCACCCACCTTCCCCCTCACCTGGTCTCACCCATCACCTCCCAGTGTCTCACTTCATCCCCCCCTCTCCCCCTCCCACCTTCCCCCTCACCTGGTCTCACCTATCACCTCCCAGTGTCTCACTTCATCCCCCCTCTCCCACATCCACCCACCTTCCCCCTCACCTGGTCTCACCCATCACCTCCCAGTGTCTCACTTCATCCCCCCTCTCCCCCACCCACCCACCTTCCCCCTCACCTGGTCTCACCCATCACCTCTCAGTGTCTCACTTCATCCCCCCTCTCCCCCACCCACCTTCCCCCTCACCTGGTCTCACCTATCCCCTACCAGCTTCTGTTCCTCTCCCTCCCCACCATCTAACTCTGACTTCTTCCCCCTTCCTTCCCAGTCCTGACGAAAGGTCTCGGCCTGAAACGTCAACTCTTTCTCCCTCTCCGTGGATGCCAGGCTTCTCCGGCACTTTGTGTGTGCTGCTCAGGAATTCCAGCATCTGCAGAATCCTCTTGGGTTTACCAGAGAAGGGAGCAGAATTGGGCCATTCGGCCCATCGAGGCTGTTCCACCTTTTCAGCATGGCTGATTTATTCTCCCTCTCAAACCCCATTCTCCTGCCTTCTCCCCAGAACCTTTGTCACCCTGACTAATCAAGAATCTATCAGCCTCTGCTATAAATATACACACTGACTCAGCCTCCACAGCCGTCTGTGGCAGATTCACCACCTTCCGGCGAAAGAAATTCCTCCTCTTCTCCATTCTAAAGGGACGTCCCTCTATTCTGAGGCTGTGTCCTCTAGCCCTAGGCTTCCCCGCTTTAAGAAACATCCTCTCTGTGTCCACTCTTTCTAAGCCTTTCAATATCCAACAGGTTTCAACGTCCCCTCGCCACCACCCCGACCATTCTTCCGGACTCCAGCAAATACAGGCCCAGAGCTGTCTAACACTCCTCATATGTTAACCCTTTCATTCCCAGAATCATTCTCCTGAACCTCCTCGGGACCCTCTCCAATGCCAGCACATCCCAAGGGGACCAAAACCGCTCACAGTTCTCCAATGAGACCAATACCTCACAAAGTCTCAGCATTAAATCTTTTGCTTTTATATGCTAGTCCTCTCAACTAGTGAAGCAGGTCCTTCCTTTTATAGTCCAGACGGCAAAGCTACTGTTGCTATGTCTTTTTGTGTCTGTTTCCCTCTCTCTGCGCATTAGGTCTTGGCCTTTTTAAACAAAAATTTGATTCTTTCAGGCTTCTTGTTTCGTGGCTGCCTGTCAGCAGACGAATCTCAAGGTGTATAATTTACACGTACTTCCATAATAAATGCACTTTGAACTGTGTCAACTCATTGATCATCAGAGAGGAACGGCATTAAATCAGGCCCTTCGCTCCGTCCTAACCCTGTTGCCCAGCTACATGGAACTACTTTGCCCAGTTATGGAATTAGCCATCTGGATGACACTTGAACAAAAGATTTTCACCATAGCTCAGGACATGTGACAGTAACAAACCAATCCTGACTAACTCCATGTAGGGCTGTTTAGGGATGGGCAATAAATGCTGGCTTTCAATGAGGCAATAGGTTTCCCAGTAGGCAGTATGGTCTCGTTAGAAGCTTCATCAAAGTTGTCTGCCCTTTCTACATTGGTTGGCCACTTTATTGGGTCCACCCGTATGCCTCGTTAATGCAATGATCTAATCAGCCAATCATGTGGCAGCAACTCAATGTAGAAAAGCATGCCGACACGGTCAAGAGGTTCAGTTGTTGTGACACCTATTTACTTCAATAATAAATATTCATTTTCTTGAGGGTATCCACAGCAAATAGAAATAAACGCAACTGAATAATTGAAAAATCTCACAGGACAGAGATGGACAAACAACAAATGTGCAAAAAAAAACAACAAAAATAACTTAGTAAATAAGCAATAAATATTGAAAGCATGAGATTCCTCGAAAGTGAGTCTATGGGAATCAAGACATCTTTGTCAACAGAATTCACGTTCACTGGATGCGTTTTGTTGCTCGTGCCAACCTCTGTAAACTCTGGAGACCGTTGTGCGTGAAAATCCCAGGAGATCAGCCGTTTCTAAGATACTCAAACCACCCCATCTGGCACCAACAATCGTTCCGCTGTCAAGGTCACCTAGATCCCATTTCTTCCCCCATTCTGATGTTTGGTTTGAATAACTGAACCTCTTGACCATGTCTGCATGCTTTAATGTATTGCGTTGCTGCCACGTGATTGGCTGATCAGAGCAGGTGTACCTAATAAAGTGGCCACTGAGTGTATGTCACCATATGCCGCCTTAAGATTCATCTTCTCTCGGGAATTTGCAGGAACTTGAAGAAATGCAATAATATTTGTGAAACAATGTCCATACACCCTGTATTCCGCCTTCAGCTTTGACTTTCCAAAGTGAATCACTTCACACTTTTCAGGATTGAACTCCATCTGCCTCTTGAAGAAATTAGCCCACAGATCCCGTCTAAATCTCTCCCCCTTACCCTCAATCTTTGCCCTCTGATATGGGGGAAAGATCCTGCTGTCTGCCCTTTCTACCCTCGTTGGCCACTTTATTAGGTACACCTGTACACCTGCTCGTTACTACAAATATCGCATCAGCCAATCACGTGACAGCAACTTGATGCAGAAGAGCATGCAGACACGGTCAAGAGGTTCAGTTGTTGTTCAGACCAGACACCGGAATGGGGAAGGAACATGATCTGAGCGACTTTGGAAGTCACTTAGTCTAAGTGAAAAGGTAGTGGAGTCAGCCCAGTTCGTCACGGGTAAAGCCCTCCCAACCATTGAGCACATCTACATGAAACGCTGCCATAGGAAAGCAGCATCCATCATCAGAGATCCCCATCACCCAGGCCATGCTCTCTTCTCGCTGCTGCCATCAGGTAGAACGTACAAGAGCCTCAGGACTCGCACCACCACGTCCAAGAACAGTTACTACCCCTCAGCCATCAGGCTCCTGAACAAAAGGGGATAACCACACTCATCTATTGAGATGTTCCCACAGCCAATGATCTCACTTTAAGGACTCTTTATCTCACGTTCTTGCTATTTATTACTATTTATTTATATTTGCATTTGCACAGTTTGTTGTCTTCTGCACTCTGGTTGATCTTTCACTGATCCTGTTTACAGTTACTATTCTATAGATTTACTGAGTAGGAAAATGAATCTCAGGGTTGTATATGGTGACATTGATAATATATTTCACTTTTAATGTTTGACTGTGGAATGATTGTTGGTGCCAGACGGGGTGGTTGGAGCATCTCAGAAACCGCTGATCTCCTGGGATTTTCACACACAAGTCTTTAAATTTTACAGAGAATGGTGTAAGGAGCAAAAGTGAGCAGCGGTTCTGTGGGCGAAGACAGCTAGTTAACGAGAGAGGTCGGGGGAGAATGGCCAAACTGACAGGAAGGTGACAGTAACTCAAATAACCACCCGTTACAACAGTGATGGGCAGAAGAGCATCTCTGAACGCACAACACGCCGAACCTTAAAGTGGACGGGTCACACGAGGTACCAAATAAAGAGGCTCCGAAGAGAATTCTCATTGCACGCTGAGATTTATCTTGCATGCATTCACGGTAGAAATAAATAAAGAGAATTTATGGAAAAAAAACACTACACACAAATCCTTTACGCCCCCTGCTCATCCACCGTGTGCTCTGCCTACATACTCGACCTTCCGAATAGAATCACTTCACACTTTTCCGGATTTAACTCACCTGAAGAAGACGCCCCTCAAGTCTCCCTCCTTCCCCTTAATCTTTGGAGGAAAGTTTCTGCTGCCTGCCCTCCATACTTTTTTCTATTCCTCCCGCCCCCTTCTCTCTTCCCCCAGATACCACCCATCCCCGCCTCACCGTGTGAGGTTTGGGACTCGCATTTCACAACACTGGAAAACAGCCACGGGTTATTTCCCCCTCCAACCCGAGAAGGTGGAGTGGGGGGGTGGGGGGAGAACTCCCTCCTCACAGACATGTCCGAATATTCTACTCTTTGCTAAAGGGTTTTGAACGACTTGCTGTTCGCATACCTCTGTCGTCTTCCGACCAGTCACAGGTGAACCCCGGCAGTCGTAAGAAAGACAAATGCCAGATATTTAAAAAAAGGGTGTCGCCTCCTTGCAGCCGTAGACGAGCCAGCGATTGGGGCGGGGGGCAGATAGAGAGATAGAGATAAATAGACAGAAAGATAGATAGAGAGGGGGTGAGGGAGAAAGAAGGGGAAGGGACAGAGAGAGAGAGAGATGGCGAGGAAGAAAGCTGGGGAGAGATGGAGAGAGAGAGATGGCGAGAGAGGATGAAGAGAGAGAGATGGAGACAAGCCGGTGCTGGCGCCGATCGCAGCGAGTTTCCCGCAACAGGCTGGTCACTATGCCCCGGGTTGTCCTGCGTCGGCACACGGCTCCGTCCCCGAGCTCGCTGCCCTGTCCGTCTGGAGCTCAGATCGCCCGGACAGATGCTCCTCTCCGTCCTCCTCCCCCGTCTCACACCAACCCACCCCCCACCCCCACCCTCCCCTCCCCCCCCCCACCTCACCGCTCGGCAGCAGCGACCAATCAGGAGGAAGGAGAGGACGGATCACTCAACATCAGCACCGGCGGGAGGTGTGGCAGGGGGGATGAACCCGGGGGTGGGGGTATGGACAGGGGGAAAGAGAGAGAGAATAGAGAGGATGGGGGAGAGAGAGATGGGGGGAGAGAGATGGGGAGGGGAGAGAGAGAGGGAGTGGGAGAGAGAGAGGGAGTGGGAGACGTGGCAGAGGGAACAAACCTGGGGGGCATGGATAGGAGGAGAGAGAGAGAGAATAGAGAGGGTGGGGGAGAGAGAGATGGGGGAGGAGAGAGAGAATAGAGAGGGTGGGGGGGAGAGAGATGGGGAGGAGAGAGAGAATAGAGAGGGTGGGGGAGAGAGAGTGGGAGTGGGAGGTGTGGCAGGGGGATGAAACTGGAGGGGGGGCATGGATAAGGGAAAGAGAGAGAGAGAGAGAGAGAGAGAATAGAGAGGATGGGGCAGAGAGAGAGTGGGAGGTGTGGCGGGGTGGGGTGCTGAACCTGGAAGGGGGCATGGATAGGGGCGAGAGAGAGGATAGAGAGGGTGGGGGAGGGAGAGAGAGAGAGAGATAGGGAGGTGTGGCGGGGGACGAACTTAGAGAGAGGGCATGGATAGGAGGAAGAGAGAGAGAGAATAGAGGGTGAGGGGGAGAGAGAGATTGTGGGAGGTGTGGCAGGGGAGAGAAAAGAGATGGGGAGGAGAGAGAGGGTGAGAGGGGAGAGAAGAGAGGGAGGAGGGTGGGAGGGAGACAGAGGGTGGGAGGGTAAGAGATATTGGAGGGGGAGAGAGAGAGAGGGGGGAGACGGGGAAATAGAGAGAGTGAGAGAGAGAATAGAGGGGAGCAGAGTGAGAGGAGCGAGAAAGAGAGAATAGAGAGTGTTGGGGAGAGAGATAGAGAGAGACAGAGGAGGAGGAGAGAAGAGAGGGTTGGGGTAGAGAGAGTGGGTGGAGGGGACAACTGTATAGAGAGATGGGGAGAGAGAGATCAGGAGGGGGAGGTAGAAGAGAGATATTGAGGGGAGGGTGTAGAGAGAGATGGGAAGAGAGAGAAAGAGGGGGGAGGGGTGGAGAGGGAGTAGGGTGGGGAGAGGGAGAGAGGGTGACAGAGGTGGGAGACAAAGAGGGAGAGAGTGGAAGAGAAAGGGGGGGAGAAGGAGAGAAGGGAGGCAGAGGGAGAACACTCCCCCGCCCCCCCCCCCCCCCCCACACACACACACAAAAACCCTTGTTACTCTGGGCCAGAATCACCTTCCTGCTCATGGGATCTTACTATGCGTAGGCTCTATCTACCCCGCCCCACCCGTCCCACCTTTGTGCCCCGCGGCGTTGGCCCCATCAGGCTGCGGTTTCGGGGCCCGGCTTGCTGAGGGTGGGCTCCTGCCATTCCACAAGAGCAGGCTGCGGAGGTGCTGATGGGGGGGGGGAGTGGACGGAGGGACCCTGGGGTGGCACCCCAGGGTGGAGGGGCAGAGAGAGAGGGAGGGGGGAGAGTTTGGTGCAGGAGAGAAACACTGAGGCCATGTATCGTGTGGCTTGTTACCACAGCAACCCAGCCAGTTGCTCGCCTGAGAACAATTCTAGCGTCTGGCTTTGTGACATTTGGGCTTACAAAGGGAGATAAAATGGAAACGAATAAAAAGAGATGCCTGACAATGATCGGGCTGCTCGTCACTCCGGGGAACGATCGCCTAAAATGCCACCCTCTGCAGAGAGTGGCTCAGGAAGATAAAGAAATGAGGACGTTGCCCGGAATCGGGGGCCTGAGTTCCACAGAGAGGTCGAACAGGGTTAGGGTTAGGACTTTGTTCCCTGGGGTGTCGGGCGCTGAGGGGGAGATTTGATAGGGGTGTTGGGGTATTGTGTGCAGTTTCAGTCACCTACATACAGGAAGACTGTAAGATTGAAAAAGTGCAGCGAAAATTTACAAGGATGTTGCCGGGACTTGAGGACCTGAGTTATAAGGAAAAACTGAATAGGTTAGAACTTTACTCCCTACAGGGTAGGGGACTGAGGAAAGATCTTACAGAGGTGCTGAAGACACCTTTAAAGGGCCCCCAACCTGTTCTGTGTTCTGGACCAATACCTGACTGCATCATGGCCTGGTATGGGAACGCCAAAACCTTTGAACGGAAAATCCCACAAAAGGTAGTGGATTCGGCCCAGTACATCACGGGTAAAGCCCTCCCAACCACTGAGCACATCTACATGAAACGCTGTCGTAGGAAAGCAGCATCCATCATCAGAGATCCCCACCACCCAGGCTGTGCTCTCTTCTCTCAATGCTGCCATCAGGTAGAAGGTACAGGAGCCTCAGGACTCGCACCAGCAGGTTCAGGAACAGTTACTATCCCTCAACCGTCCAGGCACATGAACGAGAGGGGATAACTACACTCATTTAAGGACTCTTTTACGAGGGGTGATTGATAAGCTCATGGCCTAAGATAGAAGCAGTCAATTATAGAAAACCTAGCACATTTATTTTTCCTACATTTACACACTTAGTTCAGTGGTCGTGGAGCATACGGATCTTGGACCTCCAGAAAGTGTCCACAGCAGGGGTGATTGATAAGTTCATGGCCTAAGATAGAAGGAGATGAGTGATACAGCTCTCGTTACGTGCACGTGCAGTTCAGCTCTTTCAGTGAAAATGCAGAAAGTTTGAAGTTTCTCCTCATCTCCTTCTACCTTAGGCCACGAACTTATCAATCACCCCTGCTGTGGACACCTTCGGAGGTCCAAGACGCCGACTTCTACAAGGAAGGGATCTGTCTGCTCCACGACCGCTGGACTAAGTGTGCAAATGTAGGAAAACTAAATGCGCTAGGTTTTCTAAAATTGACTCCTTCTACCTGAGGCCACGAACTTACCAATCACCCCTCGTACCTTGTTATTTCATGCTCATTATTTATTTATTATCTGCATTCGCCCAGTCTGTTCGCAGTTTACTGTTCCTGATGTTTGTAGTTTACAGACCCCATTTACAGTTACCATTCTATAGATTTGCTGAGTATGCCCGCAGGAAAATGAATCCCAGGGTTGGATGTGGTGACGTGTATGTACTCTGATAATAAATTTTACTTTGAGCTTTGAACCATTAAGCAGGTTGGAAACCCATCAGAGGTGTTAAGTATTGAATGCTTCACCTCACCTACCTACCCTGGAGCGAAATCAAACATATTGAAAAACTGCAGCGAAAGTTTACAAGGACGTCACTGGGACTCGGGGACCCGAGTTACAGGGAAAGGTTGAATAGGTCAGGACTCTGCTCCCTGGAGAATGAGGGGAGATTTGGGAGAGGTGCACAAAATATTGAGGGGTTTATAGAGAGGGTAAAAGCAAGCGGGGTTTTTCCACTGAGCTCGGGTGAGACGAGAACTAGAGGTTAAGGGTGAAAGGTGAAATATTTAAGGGGGAATCTGAGGGTGAACTTCCTAACTCAGAGTTGAACGAGCCACCAGCAGATGTGGGTTTGACTTCAACCTTTAAGAGAAGTTTGGCTCGGTGCATGGACAGGAGGGGTTTGGAGGGCTGAGGTTCAGGTGTAGGTTGATGGGACGAGGCGGAATGACATGGACTAGATGGGCTATGCTGCAGGGCTGATTTCCTTAAGGGGAAATCTTGCCTGTTGGAATTCTTGGAAGAATTCAAGACAGACAAAGGAGTCAGTGGATGTTGTTTACTTGGATTCTCAGGAGACCCTTGACAAGGTGCCGCATAGAAGGCTGCTAAACAAGAGCCCTTGGTATTACAGGAGAGATACTAGCATGGAGAGAGCATTGGCTGATTGGCAGGAGGCAGCGAGTGGGAGCAAAGGGAGCCTTTTCTGATTGGCTGCCGGTGTCTCGTGGTGTTCCGCAGGGGTCAGTATTGGGACAGCCTCTTTTCATGTTATATGTCAATGATTTGATTGACGGAATCGATGGCTTTGTGGCCAAGTTTGCAGATAGGTGGAGGGGCAGGTAGTGTTGAGGAAGCAGGGAGTCTGCAGAAGGACTTGGGCAGATTAGGAGACTGGGCAGATGGAATCTAGTGTAGGGAAGTGTATGGCCACGCAGTTTGGTTGAAGGAATGAAGGAGTACACTATTTTCTAAACGAGGAGAAAATTCAAACAATCTGCGGTGCAAAGGGACTTGGGGGTCCTTGTGCAGGATTCCATAAAGGTTAACCTGCAGGTTGAGTCAGTGGTGAGGAAGACAAATGCAATGCTGTCATTCATTTCAAGAGCAATAGAATATAAAAGCAAGGATGTAATGCTGAGGCTTTATAAGGCACTGCTGATGTCTCACTGTGAGCAGTTTTAGATTAGATTATTAGATTATGAGGACTCTTTTATTGTCGTTTAGAAATGCATGCATTAACAAATGATACAATGTTCCTCCGGTATGATATCACAGAAACACAAGACAAACAAGACTGAAAAACTGACAAAAACCACATAATTATAACATATAGTTACAACAGTGCAAAGTAATACCGTAATTTGATAAGAACAGACCATGGGCACGGTAAAAAAGAAGTCTCAAAGTCTCTCGAAAGTCCCATCATCTCACGCAGACGGCAGAAGGAAGAAAAACTCTCCCTGCCATGAGCTTCCAGTGTCACAAACTTGCCGATGCAGCATCCTGGAAGCTCCCGATCACAGCCGACTCTTGAGTCCGTCCGAAAACTTCGAGCCTCTGACACCGAGCACCCAGCACCATCTCTGCCAAGCACTTCGACCCCAGCCCCGGCAACAGGCAATAGGCAAAGCCAAGGATTTGAGGCCTTCCCCTCCGGAGATTCTTGATCGCACAATAGCAGCGGCAGCGAAGCGGGCATTTCAGAAGTTTCTCCAGGTGTTCCTCCATGCTTCTCACGGCTGTCTCCATCAAATCAGGATTGTGCACGGCCCCTAGTTAACAAATACGATATCATTTCAGAGCGGCCGCGTGTGCTGTTTCGCACCGCCAACTTCTCCTCCTCCTCTTCTTGTTGATAAAGAGGCAATTAGCAGGCGGGAACAGAGGGCTCCCTGTCCATTGATCACTTTGCAAGTTGATAGTGTGGTTATTTACATTTAATTATTGGTCGATCGATTGAGATGCAGCGTGGAATAAGCCCTTCTGCCCCTTCGAGCTAGTCTTTCAGGTTGTCCCTAAGTGTACCCCAACCTCTCATCATTTCCCTCCCAGGGATGAGGTTACTGGAGTCTCCACTGGCTTTTCCACAGCTCTGGGTTTTATACAGGAAGGGGGTGGGCCCAACCCTCCTTTTGCTGCAGGGCTTCTGACCGTCCCTAGCGGAGTTGTGAGGTAAGGCTGCAGCTCTGAGAAGTCCTGGCCAGGCCACAAACATGAGAAAACCTGCGGGTGCTGGGAAATCTGAAGCAACGGGCACATGGATCACTGGAGTGACTCAGCAGGCCAGGCAGCGTCCATGGGAAAGAGGGAACAGCTAACAATGCGGGCCGAGACCCTCCATCAGGACTGGTGGGGTCGGTGGGACAGGCAGTTACAATAGGGGCATTTAAAGATTCTAAGATCATTGATGAAAGGAACTTGGAGTACTGTGGGAGGGAATGGGACAGTGTGGAGGGAGCTTCACTCTGTGTCTGATCCCGGGAGTGTGTGATGGGACAGTGGGGAGGGAGCTTCACTCTGTGTCTGACCCTGGGAGTGTGTGATGGGACGGTGTAGAGGGAGCTTCACTCTGTGTCTGACCCCGGGCATGTGTGATGGGACGGTGCGGAGGGAGCTTCACTCTGTGTCTGACCACGGGAGTGTGTGATGGGACGGTGTAGAGGGAGCTTCACTCTGTGTCTGACCCCGGGAGTGTGTGATGGGACAGTGGGGAGGGAGCTTCACTCTGTGTCTGACCCCGGGAGTGTGTGATGGGACGGTGTAGAGGGAGCTTCACTCTGTGTCTGACCCCGGGAGTGTGTGATGGGACGGTATGGAGGGAGCTTCACTCTGTGTCTGACCCCGGGAGTGTGTGATGGGACAGTGTGGAGGGAGCTTCACTCTCTGTCTGACTCCAGGAGTGTGTGATTGGACAGTATGGAGAGAGCTTCACTCAGTGGCTAGGATTTGGACTGGGAAGTTTTATGAAGGAACAATAACAGAGGTCGGGGCTGGATACAGGAGCTGATGGAGGAGTTGAGTGACCTGTTGTTCATTCCTTTCCTCAGCCCAGTGGATGCTTCTCGGATGTAACGGGAATGGACAGATCCCAGCCGGACCTCCAGATCTCCAGCCGTGCACAGGAGGTGCTTGTGGTCTGCCTGGTGGGGGAGACGTCTGGCAGCTCTGGGGAGCTGATAACATCGCTGCAGGGAAGCCCACCACAGACCTTTGCCCTGCCAGCAAGCTTCCTGCCACCGAGAGCAACACGGCTCGAAAACAGCATGCCTATTATCGACAGGACCTAAAGGGCAACGCAGAATTAAACTGGGGAGCTCGGATACGACTGGTCTCTCCCTATCTTTCTCTATCTCTCTCTCTCTCTCTCTCTCTCTGTTTCTCTCAATATCTCTCACTTCCTCTTTCTCTCTCTCTTTATCTTTTCTCCTCTATGGCTCTCTCTATATACATTTCTCATTATCTCTCTCTGGTGCTGTCTCGCTCCCTCCCTCAATCTGAAACTCTCTCCCTCCATCTCTCTGTCCGTATCTCCGTCTCTCTCCCGCTCTATCTCAATCTCTCTTTCTCTCTGTCTTATTTTCTCTCTCTCATTCTCTCTGTTTTTTTCTATATCTCTCTCCCTCTCCTCTCACTGTCTCTCTCTCTATTTCTTTCTCTCTATATATCTCCCCTCTCTCCCTCATTATTTTTTCTCTCCCTCTCTCTCGATATACTTTTCCCTCTCTATCTCTCTCTCCATCTCTCTATATTTCTCTCTCTACTGCAATCTCTCTCTCTATATACTCTCTCTACCTGTCTCTATTTTTTTCTCCCTATCTCTATCTCAATCTCTCTCTCTCACATGTATGTATATCTATTATTTATTCTCTTTATCATTGTTGAGAGTTCACTGTTGTCAACTTGGATCCGGGGGGTTTGGGGGGTGCCACTGGAAGGAGAGGTGGATGTGGGCTACTTGCAGGAATCTCTGTAATCCACACCGTGTCTCCAAGCCCCCCCGACTTTGCTGTCAGGCTAAACCTGCCCCTGTGACTTGGGGCCGAATCTTCCACACAGATTCAGAATTCACTGGTCGGATCTCAGCCTCGCTGGCCGGGGCCAGGATTTATCGCCCGGCCCCTAGCTGTCCCTTCAGAAGGGAGGTGGAGCTGCCATCCTCCTGGTGAAGGGGCCCCCTCTCCGCTGTTAAAGAGGGGATTCGGGGGTTTAGACCCGGTGACAGGGCAGGAGAGCGAAAGATTCAGATTTAGATTTTGTTATCACGTGTACATCAAATGCAGTTGATAATCAAGATTACATATATATCTTGCTATCTATATCCCTCTCCCCCTCCCCTCCCATCTCTGCCTCTCATCTGTCTTTCTCTATTTCTCTCTCTCTATATATATCCCCTCTCTCTCTCTCCCTTTCTCTTTCACTCTCTCTCCATCTGTCCTTTGACTCTCTCTCTCTCTCACTATCTTGCTATCTGTCTTTCTCTCTCTCATTATTTCACTACCTCTCTCCCCCTCCCTCTTTTGCTATCTCTATTTGTCTTTCTCTATTCCTCGCTATCTCTTTTTTCTCTCTCACACTATCGCTTCCTCTCTCTCTTTTGCTATCTCTCACTCTATCTGTATTTCTCTCTATCTCCCTCTTTTGCTATCTCTCAATTTATATTTCTATCTCTCTCCTTGTCTTCTGCTATCTCTCACTCAATCTGTATTTCTCTCTACCTCTCTCTCCCTCTGTCTTTTGCTATCTCTCACTCTATCTGCTTTTCTCGCTCTCTATCTTTCTCACCACCTTTTTTCTCTCGCTCACTATCGCACTGTCTCTCCCACTTTCTCTCACTTTTTCATTCCCTTTCTTTATCTTCTTTCTCTCTCTCTCCATCTGGTGTTGACCAACACAAGCCGAGGGTGTGTGGAGTCAGCCACAAATGTTGCCGCACATTCTGGGGCCAACAGAAACTACCCACAAATGCCCGGCAGAACCACACGACCGAGCAACAAAAGGACACCAGGGAAACGCGCCGCTCTCACGGGAAGTTCTCCGACTCCGGTTACAGGCCCCGGGGACGCCAGGCCTCGGCCATCGCCCTACGACCGCCAGACCTCGAGCCCGCGAGCGTCGCCACACTTTCTGGAGCCAACATAGCATGCCCTCAACAAGACAAGAGACGACAATAAGACAACAGCAAAGCAAGCCAGCCTTCCCACCCTTCTAACCCCTCACAGGCCTCCAACCCCAGGGCAGGCCGCCTCCGGGCTCCCAGGCCCCGTCCCCGGACCCTCAGACACTGCGGCTCCAACTTTGGACTTCACTCCACTGCTTGCCTGGACTTCCAGAAGACGTCTCTTGTGTCTCCTTCGGGCCTCGTTCCAAGCTGGTGTGACGGGGGGCGGGGGGGAGCCTGTGGGTAGTGGTGCCCCTGCCCGTGTCCTCCACGGGGAGGAGAGGTGGTGGGCTTGAGAAGGGGTGTCAGAGCAGAGGCCCGAGTGACCGTGGTGAGTTTCATACAGGCCTCTGTATACCGGCGGGGGAGTGGGAGGGGTGGGTGGGTAGTGTTTAGCAGGGTGCTCTGTCCTCGAGAATTACTGCAACCACACTCGCTCAGGCCTCCAGATCAACAACAGTGAGCTTCCCGTTCTGATCCTGCTCTCACCCCTCACCCACCCATCAGCTCCCTCCAATGCAGGGATGGGGAGGGGGCAGAGACTGGGACAGTGGCATTAGTGTGGGGACTGACACAGGGCTGTGGGGAGAGAGTGGGACAGTGGGATTAGTTTGGGGACTGACACAGGGCTGTGGGGAGAGAGTGGGGCAGTGGGGAGTGGGTGGGACAGTGGGATTAGTGTGGGACTGACACAGGACTGTGGGGAGAGAGTGGGACAGTGGGATTAGTTTGGGGACTGACACAGGGCTGTGGGGAGAGAGTGAGACAGTGGGATTAATGTCGGATTTACACAGGGCTGTGGGGACAGAATGGGACAGTGGGATTAGTGTGGGAACTGACACAGGGCTGTAGGGAGAGAGTGGGACAGTGGGATTAGTGTGGGGATTGACACAGGGCTGTGGGGACAGAGTGGGACAGTGGGATTAGTGTGGGGACTGACACAGGGCTGTGGGGAGAGAGTGGAACAGTCGGATTAGTGTGGGGACTGACACAGGGCTGAGGGGTGAGAGTGGGACAGTGGGATTAGTGTGGGGACTGACACAGGATTGTGGGGAGAGAGTGGGACATTGGGATTATTTTGGGGACTGACACAGGGCTGTGGGGAGAGAGTGGGACATTGGGATTATTTTGGGGACTGACACAGGGCTGTGGGGAGAGAGTGGGACAGTGGGATTATTTTGGGGACTGACACAGGGCTGTGGGGAGAGAGTGAGACAGTGGGATTAATGTCGGATTTACACAGGGCTGTGGGGACAGAATGGGACAGTGGGATTAGTGTGGGAACTGACACAGGGCTGTAGGGAGAGAGTGGGACAGTGGGATTAGTGTGGGGACTGACACAGGGCTGTGGGGACAGAGTGGGACAGTGGGATTAGTGTGGGGACTGACACAGGGCTGTGGGGAGAGAGTGGAACAGTCGGATTAGTGTGGGGACTGACACAGGGCTGAGGGGTGAGAGTGGGACAGTGGGATTAGTGTGGGGACTGACACAGGATTGTGGGGAGAGAGTGGGACATTGGGATTATTTTGGGGACTGACACAGGGCTGTGGGGAGAGAGTGGGACATTGGGATTATTTTGGGGACTGACACAGGGCTGTGGGGAGAGAGTGGGACAGTGGGATTAATGTGGAGAGAGTGGGACAGTGGGATTAATGTCGGACTGACACAGGACTGTTGGGACAGAGTGGACAGTGGGATTAGTGTGGGGTCTGACACAGGGCTGTGGGGAGAGAGTGGGACAGTGGGATTAGTTTAGGGACTGACGCAGGACTGTGGGGACAGAATGGGACAGTGGGATTAGATTGGGGACTGACACAGGGCTGTGGGGAGAGAGTGGGACAGTGGGATTAGTGTGGGGACTGACACAGGGCTGTGGGGACAGAGTGGGACAGTGGGATTAGTGTGGGGATTGACACAGGGCTGTGGGGAGAGAGTGGGACAGTGGGATTAGTTTGGGGACTGACACAGGGCTGTGGGGAGAGAGTGGACAGTGGGATTAGTGTGGGACTGACGCAGGACTGTGGGGAGAGAGTGGGACAGTGGGATTAGTTTGGGGATTGACACAGGGCTGTGGGGAGAGAGTGTGGCAGTGGGATTAGTGTGGGGACTGACATGGGGCTGTGGGGAGAGAGTGGAGAACAGATAGTGGAACAGAAATCTCACATCAATCACACAGAGTCCCTCCTCACTCCCTCCCACACTGTTCCTTCCTCACTCCCTCCCACAATGTTCCCTCCCACGCCATTCCCTCCTCACCCCTCCCAGAGCATTCCCTCCTCACTGCCTCACACACACACAATTCCCTCATTTCCTGCCACGCCATTCCCTCCTCACCCCCTCACACAGTGTTCCCTCCTCAACCCCTCCCGCAGTGTTCCCTCCTCAGCCCCTCCCGCAGTGTTCCCTCCTCACCCCCTCCCGCAGTGTTCCCTCCTCAGCCCCTCCCTCGCCACTGAATCTGGGGATGGTTATGAATTGGGGGGGGTTTCACCTGGGGGTTATTTCGCTGTGGAGTTTAAAGCCTCCCTTTGTGGGTTTCCCTGAGGAACCGGCAGCTCATCTGAAGCTCTCTGCAACCGAGGAAACGGGCTATTTCTGTGAGGTGACTCACTTCAGCTGGAAGAATGTTCCAGCCCATGATCTCCAGCGCCACTCGCAAGTTTTCTGTAATTCTCGGAGCCCCTCAGGAACACTGAAGTGTCTGCCTTCAATTTCCAAGCTTAATCGAAACGCAGTTTCAATCTGATGATTCATGCGGACGGTTGACCGGCGTTACCGCTCGCTAACCAGTTGCCAGGGGAGTGAGCCGGGAGCCGAGGCGCCTTCGCCAGTGCCGAGTTTGGAACGGATCCGTGCTGTGGGAGGAGTGGGAGGGAGGGCGCTCCACCGGGGGGGGGGGGATTGTAAAGAGGGAGCTCCGCACTGTGGAGGGAGGGGTGAAGAGGGAGCTTCACATTGTGGGGGGAGGGGTGAAGAGGGATCTCCATACTGTGGGGGGAGGGGTGAAGAGGGAGCGCTACACTGTGAGAGAGGGAGCTTCACACCGTGGGGGGAGGGGTGAAGAGGGAGCTCCGCACTGTGGGGGGAGGGGTGAAGAGGGAGCTTCACACTCTGGGGGAGGGGTGAAGAGGGAGCTTCACATTGTGGGGGGAGGGGTGAAGAGGGAGCGCTACACTGTGAGAGAGGGAGCTTCACATTCTGGGGGAGGGGTGAAGAGGGAGCTTCACATCGTGGGGGGAGGGGTGAAGAGGGGGCTCCGCACTGTGGGGGGAGGGGTGAAGAGGGAGCTTCACATTCTGGGGGGAGGGGGGAAGAGGGATCTCCATACTGTGGGGGGAGGGGTGAAGAGGAAGCGCTACACTGTGAGAGAGGGAGCTTCACACCGTGGGGGGAGGGGTGAAGAGGGAGCTCCGCACTGTGGAGGGAGGGGTGAAGAGGGAGCTTCACACTGTGGGGGAGGGGTGAAGAGGGAGCTTCACACTGTGGGAGGGGTGGTGAAGAGGGATCTCCACACCGTGGGAGGGGCAGTGATGAGGGAGCATCTCACCGTGGGAGGGGAGGTGAAAGATGGTATTCACCGTGCCAATGAACCTAGAAATAAACTTTAAAACTAATTTTGCCATCGCCGTGTCTGTATATGTTTTGATGCAGGCACCATTACAGACACCCTACGATCGACTATCATTAGAGTTATTCGGAGAGAAAACAGGCCCTTCGGCCCGTCTCATTTCCTGCTGACCAAGATCCCCATTTAATCCTCTTTCCATTTGCCTGCCCCTGACCCCCTATCCCTCGAAAACCGGAGCTCCCAACCTTTTTTTAATGACATGGACATCTGCCACTAACCCAGGTTCGGAAGTTCCTGCCGTAAGCCTTTCCTAGCGGTGAGCCAAGTGCCTTTTCAACGTTACATATAAGGACCTTGCTCTGGGTAAGAAAGTTGCCCCTCGGGTTCCTATTAAATCTCCCCTCTCCCCTCACCTTGATGCCCCACCCTGGGGAACAGACTGGGTGCATTCTCCTTGTAGTACTGCTAAAGGGGTATGTGAGGCAGTGTTCATGGGTCCTTTGTTCATTCCGAGGGGAAGAAGCTGTCCCTTCATACTCCCGTACCTCCTCCCCGATGGTAGCAGTGAGAAGAGGGAGGTGGGGGGCCGACTTTCTGAGGGTTTGCAACCCTCTGCAGCTTTTCTTTCCCGACCCCGCGCGGTCGCCCCTCCCTATGCGACGGTGATGCGGCCGGTCAGAGTGGCCCCCACGGTCCACCTGGAGAAATTTGCCGGAGTCTCCGGTGACGTGCCACGTCTCTCCTCAGACTCCGAGTGAAATCCAGCCGCTGCCCGTGAAAGAGCTGATCTCAACCCGTGAAGACGTTAACACACACACACACACACTCACACTCCATTCTGCTCCACAGTCTCTCCCCGGCGTGACGAACGTAAACGACACCTCCAAGGTGTCAGAGAGTGTAGGCTGGCGCGTACATCAGAGATCTCTGCCTGTTAGTGCAGGGCAGGTGGAGCGAAGGTGGGGAGAGGGAGACCTCAGATACTTTGTCCGCCGGGCAGACTCGCTGCCGGAACCACGGGAGGGAGGTTAACGCATTCAGACCCTCGAGGCCACTCTGCAACACACCCTCAGTGGCCTTCCTGTCGGGTACACCAGCTCGCTGACGCAAATATCTAATCAGCCGATCAAGTGGCAGCAACTCGAGGCGTAAAAGCACGCCGGCACGGCCGAGAGGTTCAGACCAAACAGCGGAGTGGGGGAAGAAATGTGGTCGAGGTGACTTTGGCCCTGGCGCCAGACGGGGTGGTTTGAGTATCTCAGAACCTCCTGGGATTACCACGCACGGCAGCCGCCGGAGCTTACGGAGAACAGTGCGAAATGAGAGGGGTCAGGGGGGAATGGCCGGACTGGTTCAAGCTGACAGAAAGGCAACAGTATCCCAAATAAACCTATCACCTTTCAGGTTGTCCTCTTTCCCCTCCTTCCCCCTACCTTTTTATTCTGTTGTCACCCCCTCCTTCCCTCTCAGTCCTGAGGAAGGGCCTCGGCCTGAAACGTCGAACAATAGCAATGCACACAAAATGCTGGAGGGATTCAGCAGGCCAGTCAGCACCCATGGAAGAGGTGCCCCGGTCACTAAACTGCACCTGCCCAATGTGCCCCACCTGTCTGTCAACCGTCCCGCTCCTGGTTCCACCTATCACATTGCAGCCCCCATCTTTAGACTCCACCCACAACCGGGTTCCACCTGCCCATCATCTCCCACCTCGCCTGGTTCCTGAGGCTTTTCTCTCTGGAGTTATTGAGGATGACAGGTGACTTGATAGAGGCGTGCAAGTTGATAAGAGGCAGAGATTGAGTGGACAACCAGAGACTTTTTCCCAGGGTGGAAATGGCCATTACAATTGAGAAGAGGGTTTGTCCTGGGCCTTTAGTGATGGGCGCCTGGGGAAGAAGCTGTTGTTGAACCTTGAGAAAGATTAAAGAAACTTGAAGTTCATTTGTCACACGCACATCGAGTTTTTGCATCCATCTCCCTCCGAGGACGTGCAGAAGGGCGCAGACCACGGGTATTGCCGTGTCTTTGGAATGTGGGAGGAAACTGGAGCACCCAGAGGAATCCTGTGGAATTCGTTGCCACATGGGGCTGTGGTCAAGTCATTGGGTGTATTTAAGGCAGAGGTTGATAGGTTCTTACATAAAAGTTGCTGGTGGAACGCAGCAGGCCAGGCAGCATCTCTAGGAAGAGGTACAGTCGATGTTTCGGGCCGAGACCCTTCATCAATTTTTATGTGTGTTGCTTGAAATTCCAGCATCTGCAGATTTCATCGTGTCTGCGTTGATGGGTTCTTGCTTGGTTAAGGGTTTACAGGGATTAGGTAGGAGAATGGCGTTGAAGAACGGCAGAGCAGACTTGATGTGCTGAATGGCCTCATTCTTATGGTTTTCAGGAGTGTTTCAGCTGTCGGGAGAGACTGGATTTTCGGTCCCAGAATTAACATCACAGAGTAGTCATTGGAATTGAGATGAGTTCGGTATGCATCAAAGTTGCCGGTGAACGCAGCAGGCCAGGCAGCATCTCTAGGAAGAGGTACAGTCGACGTTTCGGGACGAGACCCTTCGTCAGGAGGGTTGATTGAATTGTTGCTTGAATTTCCAGCATCTGCAGAATTCCTCGTGTTTGGGTTCCGTATGGATGACCAGTACTGACATGGTGGGCCGAAGGGTCCGTTCCCCGCTGACTGACTACACACAGAGGAAACAGAGGCAGATTAGGCAGTACAAGCGGCTGCTGGTCTGACTGCGGGCTGGCGCTTCAAATTCTCAGTCCACCCTGCCCCCTGGTGGTCAGCTGAGAATGTCACCTCTTCCCTCCCCAGCTGAATCCAAATACAGACACACACACACACACACACACACACACACACACACACACACTCTCTCTCTCTATTCTCTCTCTATCTATCTATCTCTATCTCTCTCTCTCTCTCTCCCCACTACAACTGAGCTTTTATTCCACCAGTAACCTCATTCCCTCGTCCTTCCTCCCACCCTCCTTACCACTCCTCCTCCCTCACCCTCCTTCTATCCCTCCCTCTTTCCCTTCTCTTCTCCTTTCTGACCCTCCACCTCTCTCACTCCTCCACCCCCCGCAAATCCCACTCGCACCCTGACCTCAGCCTCTGCTGAGTTAGGAAAAAAAAAGGAAAGATCAAGTCCTATTTGCGCTGCGTACATTGGAATACAGTGAAATGCCTCATTTGCGTCAGGAACCGACGCAGTCCGAGGATGAGCTGGTGGCAGCCCCCGTGCTTCTGGCGCTAACGTAGCGTGCCCACAACTCACTGACTCTAACACATAGGCCTTTGGAGTGTGGGAGGAAACAGGACCATCTGGGGGAAAGTGACGCGGTCGCGGGGAGAGCGTACAAACTCCTTAAAGGCAGCGGTGGGAATTGAACCTGGATCGTTGACTGGCTACCGGCGGGAATTGAACCTGCTTTTCTCCCGTTGGTTCACTTGGAGCACGCTCACAGTTACTAACCCGAATCTGTATGTTTTTGGAATGTGGGAGGAAGGAGATATTTAAAGCGTCCTTAGCTACAGGTGATGTGCTGGAGGACTAGATGATCGCTAATCTTGTTCTGTTTTTAAGAAAGGCTCCAAATATAGTCCAGGAAGTTACAGGCCGGTGAGCCTGACATCAGTCGTCGTCGCGGCTATCCCTCGAGGTCGAAGATGATGGTCTTTGTTCTGAAGTGGCTCACAGAGTGAAGACGCCTGAGCGTGTATTTGTTTAATGTGTACTTGATGTTGCACTCCAAGAAGCACACGATACTTCACAAATGATTCCAGTGGCATGGAAACCACGACGACTGGAGCTGAAGGATTTGTTGCAGCCTTCATCCGCCTTCACAACCGTTGAGTTCGAAGTAACTTTGTTCGCCTGTTCCACCGTTGAGGTCTTGGTTGGATTATTCTCTGTCAGGGACCTCACCCTCGACCTTACCGCCATGGGTGACCCTACCAGGAGCATAGGGGTGTTAGCTTTCATAAGTCAAGCGATAGAGTTTGAGAGTCGCGATGTAATGATGCAGCTCTATAAAACTCTGGTTAGGCCACACTTGGAGTACTGTGTCCAGTTCTGGTCACCTCACTATGGGAAGGATGTGGAAGCATTGGAAAGGGTACAGAGGAGATTTACCAGGATGCTGGTTTAGAGAGTATGCATTATGATCAGAGATTAAGGGAGCTAGGGCTTTACTCTTTGGAGAGAAGGAGGATGAGAGGAGACATGACAGAGGTGTACAAGATAATAAGAGGAGTAGATAGAGTGGATAGCCAGTGCCTCTTCCCCAGGGCACCACTGCTCAATACAAGAGGACATGGCTTTAAGGTAAGGGGTGGGAAGTTCAAGGGGGATATTAGAGGAAGGTTTTTTACTCAGAGAGTGGTTGGTGCGTGGAATGCACTGCCTGAGTCAGTGGTGGGGGCAGATACACTAGTGAAGTTTAAGAGACTACTAGACAGGTATATGGAGGAATTTAAGGTGGGGGCTTATAGGGGAGGCAGGGTTTGAGGGTCGGCACAACATTGCGGGCCGAAGGGCCTGTACTGTGCTGTACTATTCTATAGCTCCAGACGGCATCGGTCTCGGGATCTCAGGACCACACAATCTTCTCCACCGCGACAAGGTGACAATCCACGGAGAAGGACATCAGTAGTGGGGAAACAACCGGAAGGTGTTCTAAGCGACCAGGTGTATGAGTATTTGGGTAGACATGGACTGATTAAGGATGGCTTTGTGCATGATAGGTCGTATCTGATCAATCTTATAGAGATTTTCAAGGAAGTCACCAGGAAGGTGGATGTTGTCTACATGGACTTCAACAAGGCATTTGACAAGGTCCCGCATGGGAGGCTAGTCAAGAAGGTTCAGTCGCTCGGCATTCAGGATGAGCTAGTAAATTGGATTAGACATTGGCTTTGTGGTAGAAGCCAGAGAGTGGTAGTAGACGGTTGCCTCTCTAACTGGAGGCCTGTGACTCCTGGAGTGCTGAAGGGTCTGGTGCAGGGTCCGTTGTTGTTTGTCATCTATCAATGATCTGGATGATAAAGTGGTCAACTGGATCAGCAAATTTGCAGATGGCACCAAGATTGGCGGTGCAGTGGACCGCGAGGAAGACTCTCAAAGCTTGCAGCGGGATCTGGGATGTCGAAAATATAGTTTGAAAAATGGCAGATGGAATTTAACGCAGACAAGTGCGAGGTGTTGCACTTTGGTAGGGCCAACCAGAGCAGGTCTTACACAGTGAACGGTAGGGCACTGAGGAGTACGGTAGAACAAAGGGATCTGGGAATACAAGTCCATAATTCATTGAAAGCGGTATCACAGGTAGTTGGGGGCCGTAAAGAAAGCTTTTGGCACATTGGGTTTCCTAAGTCAAGGTATATTGAGTCCAGGAGTTACAATGTTATGTTGAAATTGGTGAGCTGGTAAGGCCTAATTTGGAGTATTGTGTGCAGTTTTGGTCTCCTACCTACAGGAAAGATGTAAATAAGATTGAAAGAGTACAGAGAAAATTTACAATAATATTGTTGGGTCTGGAGGACCTGAGTTATAAGGAAAGATTGAATAGTTAGGACTTTGTTCCTTAGAATGTAGAAGATTGAGGTGAGATTTGATAGAGATTTAGATTATTTAGATTATGAAGACACGCAGTCCTCTTTTATTGTCATTTAGTAATGCATGCATTAAGAAATGATACAATATTTCCTCCACTGTGATATCACAAAACACAGGACAGGCCAAGACTGAAAAAACTAACAAAACCACATAATTATAACATATAGTTACAACAGTGCAACGATACCATAACTTGATAAAGAACAGTCCGTGAGCACAGTAAAAAGTTCAAAGTCTCTCGAATGTCCCACATCTCACGCAGACGGGAGAAGGAAGAAAACTCCCCCTGCCATGCCCGACCACAGTCCGACTCTGAGTCATCCGAAAACTTTGAGCCTCCGATCCGCTCCCCGACACCAAGAACTGAGCGCCATCTCTGTCCGAACGATTCGACCTCAATCTCGGTCGCCAACAGCAGGCAAAGCCGGGGATTTTGAGGCCTTCCCTCCGGAAGATTCCCGACCGCGCAGTAACAACAGCAGCAAACGAGCGTTTCAGAAATTTCTCCTGATGTTCCCCTGTGCTTTCGCGTCCATTCTCCATCAAATCAGAATTGTTCACGGATTGTTTAACGGATACGATGTCATTTTTCACTGGAGGGCTACAACATAAGGGTAGATGCAAGCAGGCTTTTTCCACTGAGGTTGGGTGGGATACAACCAGAGGTCATGGGGTTAAGGGTGAAAGGTGAAATGCTTAAGGGGAACATGAGGGGAAACTTCTTCACTCAGAAGGTGACGAGAGTGTGGAACAGGCTGCCAATGGAAGTGGTGGATGTGGGTTCGATTTCAATGCTTAAAAGAAGTTTGGATAGGTACATGGATGGGTCCATGTGCAAGTCGATGGGAGTAGGCAGTGTTAAATGGTTCAGCATGGACTAGATGGGCCAAATGGCCTGTTTCTGTGCTGTAATCTTCCATTCCTGTCAGGGTCACTAGTGAACTCAAGGGCAGGGATCACCAATTCCAACAAAACAGAAGATTGAATACAGAAATCAGCCAGCAGAACTAACAAGAAGTCCGGCAGACCGTACAGAATCTTGATGAACCGAAATCACTGACGATACACTCGGTCGGATTTTCACCAGACAAAGATCCACAACGACCAAGCAAAGAGGGGTTGGCAAAGGCCCACCTGAAGTACACCCTGGAGCACTTAGGAATTTGGGAGCAATCAGACAGCCCTGGTTTCCAGATGAAGCAATAACGTCTGCAGGGCAAGCCATTGAATAATCCCATGCCAATTCAATTGCCCCAAATTGAAATCAAGTGATAAATACAAGGAGAGTTTGACAATACCCGTGATCCCAAATGAGACAATTGCAAAACAAAATGAAAACGCGGACCGAGTCCAAAGACAAACAATTAGACATGGAAGGTAGATAGTCCAAGGACACTGCATCCCCACAAGGTTTCACTAAGAAACTGCAAACACGAGGAATTCTGCAGATGCTGGAAATTCAAGCAACACACATCAAAAGTTGCTGGTGGAACGCAGCAGGCCAGGCAGCATCTCTAGGAAGAGGTACAGTCGACGTTTCCGGCTGGGACCCTTCGTCAGGACTAACTGAAGGAAGAGCTAGTAAGAGGTTTGAAAGTGGGAGGGGGAGGGGGAGATCCAAAATGATAGGAGAAGACAGGAGGGGGAGGGCTCCCCCCCCCTGCTTTTCCTTCTCCCTGGGCCTCCTGCCCCATGATCCTCTCATATCCCTTTTGCCAATCACCTGTCCAGCTCTTGGCTCCATCCCTTCCCCTCCTGTCTTCTCCTATCATTTCGGATCTCCCCCTCCCCCTCCCACTTTCAAATCTCTTACTAGCTCTTCCTTCAGTTAGTCCTGACGAAGGGGCTCGGCCCGAAACGTCGACTGTACCTCTTCCTAGAGATGCTGCCTGGCCTGCTGCGTTCACCAGCGACTTTGATGTGTGTTACTAAGAAACTGCAGCCCACATATTAAACCAATAAGAAAAAAAATTTTTAAACGACCGCCGTTTGTGACAATGGCTCTTTGACTCTATGAACGTGGAACACCCAAAGGAGGAAGTACTAACTGCTGATGGGCACCTTGTTTCACCTTCCCCCTCACCTGGTCTCACCTGTCACCTGTCAGCTTCTCCTCTTTCCCACCTTCTCACTCTGGCCTCTGCCCCCTTCCTTCCCGCTCCCGATGAAGGGTCTCAGCCCAAAGCCTCGGCTCTTTGTTCCCCTCCACGGATGCTGCCCGACCTGCTGAGTCCCTCCGGCACTTATGTCCAATTCAGCATTAAAAAGGTGCGCAGACAGGTAGATGGATAGGAAAGGCTTATGGGCAAAGCGTGGACAGATAGGAATAGATTAGATGTCAGCATGGGCCAGCATGGGCCAGTTGGGCTGAGTGGCCTATTTCCTTGCTGTATGACTCTGTGGACCGGATATGCAGAAGAAAGCACGACACTGCCTCTACTTCCTTAAGAGTTTGCGGAGATTTGGCACAACATCTAAAATTTTGACAAATGTCTATAGATGTGTGGTGGAGAGTGTATTGACTTGCTGCATCACAGCCTAGAATGGAAACACCAATGCCCTTGAACGGAAAATTCTTCAAAGAGTGGTGGTGTTCATCCTGTAATATTATATCCGGATGGTTATTATGGATTGTCCTATCTGAAATAATGTATTGATTATCATATAGCTTGTGAGAGTTTGACTCTAAAACTGGATCAGGCTCGAATTTATGGTGCCTTTGTGAAGTGATGGAGGTCATTCATCAGTTTGTATTTTAAAGCAAGGTTCTGGTGAATGATATTTGCCACTTGATTGTGATCAAATTGAGATCAACTGCTGCAGGACCCTGGAACGTGCTGGATTATGTCTGGTTTCTCTTGGTACCTCCTGCATTTATCGCCTTGTTTGATTGTATTGTATGTAGTTCTGATTTTTTTCTTCTTATTTTTGTTAACCACCTGGTCCTGTATTTCTGCAAGGAGCCCCTCTGCTGCTGGGGAGAGGTCTCCAACTCTCAGTCAGGTGCTCGATGCTTCCTTGTCAATGTCTATTCCGCTCGGATCATTGGGATGTCTCCCATGGAGGATCATACTCATTCCACTGGTTAATGGTTTCTTCCATATTGAGGGTTTATTGTTCTGAGTTGGCCTCTCATTTACGTATTCTGGCCTGTGTTTCTTATCACAATTGTATATACACACATGGAGTGTTGAATCCTGTTCAGCTTTGATGAAAATATATACTTACGAGTTTTAAAACAAAAGAGTAGTGGATACGGCCCTGTCCATCGCGGGTAAAGCCCTCCCCACCATTGAGCACGTCTACTCGAAACGCTGTCGCAGGAAAGCAGCATCAGGGACCCCCACCACCCAGTCTTCTCGCTGCTGCGGCCAGGTAGAAGGTACAGGAGCCTCAGGACTCGCACCACCAGGTTCAGTGACAGTCATTACCCCTCAACCATCAGGCTCTTGAACCAAAGTGGATAACCGCTCAACTTCATTTGCAATGTTCCCACAACCTATGGACTCTTTGCCTCATGCTCTCAATATTTACTGCTTATTTATTAATTATTATTGTTTCTTTCTTTTCGTAGTTTCACAGTGTGCTGTCTTCCGCACTCAAAATGCACAAGTCCTTCACTGATTCTGTTATGATTATTTTCCAATAGATTTATTGAGTATGCAGGAAAACAAATCTCAGGGTTTTATCTGGTGATGTATTTGTACTTTGATAATAAGTTTACTTTGAGCTTTGAACACAGCAAGATCTCACAAATGTCAGTCAAGGCAGTGACCCCCAGCTCACCCACTGCCACTGACTGAGAGGGACACTGGGCCAGGATTCTGGGGAGGCCTCACAACCGTTGAACACAAGAAGCCGGAACACTTGTTCTGTTCTTGCATCTCCGTCTGTTTTATTTTTAGAGCACAAAATGTAGAAGAGTACAGCACAGGAGCAGGCCATTCGGCCCACAGTGTTGTGCTGTACCAGCTAAAAAGCAAATCAAAAACACCCAAGCACTAATCCCTCCTACCAACACCCTGTCCATATCCCTCCATCTTCCTCACACCTGTGTGCCTATCCAAACCTCTCCTAAAAACCTCTATGTATTTGCCTCCACCACCACACCAGACATCCAACTCTCTCACATCCCCCTTGAACTGACCCCCTCTCACATTCAGTGCATACCCTCCGGTGTTAGACATTTCAACCCTGGCAAACAGATACTCTCTATCCACTCTACCTATGCCTCTCATCATCTTATAACCATATAACAATTACAGCACGGAAACAGGCCATCTCGGCCCTTCTAGTCCGTGCTGAACTCTTACTTTCACCTAGTCCCACCAACCTGCACTCAGCCCATAACCCTCCATTCCTTTCCTGTCCATACATCTATCCAATTTAACTTTAAACGACAACATCGAACCTGCCTCAACCACTTCTGCTGGAAGCTCGTTCCACACAGCCACCCCTCTCTGAGTAAAGAAGTTCCCCCTCATGTTACCCCTAAACTTTTGTCCTCTAACTCTCAACTCATGTCCTCTTGTTTGAATCTCCCCCATTCTCAATGGAAAAAGCCTATGCACATCAATTCTATCTATCCCCCTCATAATTTTAAACACCTCTATCAAGTCCCCCCTCAACCTTCTACGCTCCAAAGAAACTCGCAGATTCCTGGACTTATTTCATGGCATAATTTACATATTACTATTTAATTATTTATGGTGCAACTGTAACGAAAACCAATTTCCCCTGGGATCAATAAAGTATGACTATGACTATAAAGACCTAACTTGTTCAACCTTTCTCTGAAACTTAGGTCCTGAAACCCAGGTAACATTCTAGTAAATCTTCTCTGTACTCTCTCTATTTTGTTAACATCTTAACTATAATTGGGTGACCAGAACTGTACACAATACTCCAGATTTGGCCCTTACCAATGCCTTGTGCAATTTTAACATTACATCCCAACTCCTATACTCAATGCTCTGATTTATAAAGGCCAGCACATAAATCTCAATCAGATCTCCCCTCAGTCTCCGACGCTCCAGAGAAAACAACCCAAGTTTATCCAGCCTCTTATGCCCTCTAAACCATGCAGCATGCCTCTTCTGCACCCTCTCTGCAACCTCAAGCATCCTTCCTATAGTGGGGTGGCCAGAACTGTATGCAATACTCCAGATGTGGCCCAAGCGGAGTTTCAAAATGTTGCTGCATAACCTCTTGACTTTTGAACTCAGTGCCTTGACTCAATTATTTATTTAAAGACACAGCGTGAAAACAGTCCCTCCTGATCCAACGAGCCACTCTGCCCTGCCACCTTCCTATTTAACCCTAGACTAATCACGGGGCAATTTATGACGTCCAATTAACCTACTAACCCGTACGTCTTTGGACTGTGGGAGAAACTCACGCGGTCACGGGGAGAACGTACAAACTCCTTCCAAGCTGATCGCCAAAGCTCTGACGCCCTGAGCTGTAATAACGGCTGCGCTAAGCGCCCGTGAGGCCTGTGTTGCCCGGATGGACAAGGTGGGCGCGCCACATTGGCACCAGAATTTGTGGAGGCACCTGGGTTATGGGGAAGAGGCAGGTAGGTGGAGCTGAGTCCATGGTCAGATCAGCCATGATCTTATTGAATGGCGGGGCAGGCTGGATGGGCCAGATGGCGAGGAGATTGACTGAAATTTTGGATCAAAGCCCAAGGGTTGATCAGGCCCGGTGTTTGAGAATCCGCGAGTTCGCTGGGGGCTGGAGGCCGAGGACGTCCTGGTGTGGGGTTACAGGACCGTGTGTGTGCGCGTGGGTTGTGAGGAACGGGGCTTGTTTCGATGCTGTTCTGTGGTTGCCCACTGTGCCCAGCTGAAAATCGTGGGGATCCTACGTTGGCACTGGAACGCGTGGCGGAGGTCCAGGAGTCCAGGCGCAATGGCTGAAGCCTAGTGATGTGAGACGTGTCCTGCGGCTGGAGGGATGTCCAGGTGTGTGTGGGGAAGGGGGTGAGAGAGCTGACAGAAGCTTGTTTTGTTACTCTGAATTGTTCAGTCAAGCATTGTGGGCATGCTACACTGCTGCCAGTATGTGTGGCAGTGCCTGCTGGCTCCCCCCAGCACATCCTTGGAGATGTTGGCTGTCAACGCAAGTGACACATTTTGATGTACACAAGATAAATCTGATTCTGAATCTGCACTTGGGAGGCCAAGCAGCGATTAAAGATGGTCCACAAGGGACGTTGGACTGAGTTTTTGAAGAGGCGACTAAGAGGATTGACAAGGGCAGGGAGGTAGATGTCATCTGCATGGACTTCAGCAAGGTCTTTCTCAAGGCCTTGAGTACAGGAGCAGGGGTGTTCGGAACAGGAAGCTGGTGTGCTGTCTGCAAGTCTGGTCACTTGGCCACAGGAGGATCTCAGTAAGCTGCGAGGGCCGAAGAAAAGATGGACAAGGATAATTCCGGCACATCAGAAATAGGAGCAGGAGTCGGCCATCTGGCCCATCCAGCCTGCCTTGCCATTCAATAAGATCATGGCTGATCTGACCATGGACTCATCTCCACCTACCTGCCTTTCCCCCATAACCCTTAATTCCCCTACTATGCAAAAATCTATCCAACCTTGTCTTAAATATATTTACTGAGGTAGCCTCCACTGCTTCATTGGGCAGAGAATTCCACAGATTCACAACACGCTGGAGGAACTCAGCAGGTCAGGCAGCATCTGTTGGATGCTGCCCAACCTGCTGAGTTCCTCCAACATGTTGTGAGTGTTGGTTTGACCCCAGCATCTGCAGGTTATTTTGTGTTTACGATTCCACAGATTCACCGCTCTCTGGGAAAAGAGAAACCTAAATCTACTCCATGGAAACTAGAGGCAATGTCCTCTAGTTCTAGTCTCACCTACCAGTGGAAACAACTCCATCTCTCCCCCTCCTGTCTTCTCCTATCATTTTGGATCTCCCCCTCCCCCTCCCACTTTCAAATCTCTCTTACTATCTCTGCTTTCAGTTAGTCCTGACGAAGGGTCTCAGCCTGAAACGTCGACTGTACCTCTTCCTATAGATGCTGCCTGGCCTGCTGCGTTCCACCGGCAATTTTTGTGTGTGTTGCTTGAAACAACTTTCCTGTCTCTATCTTATCTATCCCTGTCATCATGTTATGTTTCTATAAGTTCTCCTCTCATTCTTCTGAATTCCAGCGAGTACAGTCCCAGACGACTCAATCTCTCCTCATAGTCTAACCCCCTCATCTCTGGAATCAACCTGGTGAACCTCCTCTGCACCGCCTCCAAAGCCAGGATATCCTTCCTCGAGTAAGGAGACTGGAATTGCACGTCGTACTCCAGGTGCGGCCGCACCGGAGGGCTTCAGTTATGAGGAGAGACCGGACAGGCTGGGAGTTACAACCTGGAGCGTAGGAGGTGAGGGGTGATCTTATGACGGTTGTCCGTCGCGTCCAACGATGACAGGAGACGTGTGCGGGAGAGCTTTTAATGTGGGAAAGCCGTCGCACTAGGGCAGTCCCACTCTCTCGATATCGGAATTCCGGGTCCGGTGGGATGAGTAGTCGTCACACAAATCGGTCGCATTGGAAGACTGTGTGCCTCGCCGTGCGCTTCGCTCTCCACGGAGCGCGGCCGAACCGCCTCCCCAGCCGTTGGATCTCACCGTAGAAACATAGAAACATAGAAAATAGGTGCAGGAGTAGGCCATTTGGCCCTTCGAGCCTGCACCGCCATTCAGTATGATCATGGCTGATCATCCAACTCAGAACCCTGTACCAGCCTTCCCTCCATACCCCCTGATCCCTTTAGCCACAAGGGCCATATCTAACTCCCTCTTAAATATAGCCAATGAACTGGCCTCAACTGTTTCCTGTGGCAGAGAATTCCACAGATTCACCACGCTCTGTGTGAAGAAGTTTTTCCTCATCTCGGTCCTAAAAGGCTTCCCCTATATCTTTAAACTGTGACCCCTCGTTCTGGACTTCCCCAACATCGGGAACAATCTTCCTGCATCTAGCCTGTCCAATCCCTTTAGAATTTTATATGTTTCAATAAGATCTCCCTTCAATCTTCTAAATTCCAGCGAGTATAAGCCTAGTCGATCCAGTCTTTCATCATATGAAAGTTCTGCCATCCCAGGAATCAATCTGGTGAACCTTCTTTGTACTCCCTCTATGGCAAGAATGTCTTTCCTCAGATTAGGGGACCAAAACTGCACACAATACTCCAGGTGTGGTCTCACCAAGGCCTTGTACAACTGCAGTAGTACCTCCCTGCTCCTGTACTCGAATCTTCTTGCTATGAATGCCAGCATACCATTCACCTTTTTCACCGCCTGCTGTACCTGCATGCCCACTTTCAATGACTGGTGTACAATGACACCCAGGTCTCGTTGCACCTCCCCTTTTCCTAATCGGTCACCATTCAGATAATAATCTGCTTTCCTGTTCTTGCCAGATCTTGTAGATCTCGTCCGCCCAGTCTGCCGGAGCTGACTTCACGTGCTGGGACAGGGATGTCCCTATCTCACCCAAGAATGAGGTCTGCCTGGCTTGTCCCGCCTGTCGAAGCGGTGTACCAGGGTGTGGCTGCTGTGGCGTGCAGACAGCCCCTTGGCGCCGCAGGTGGGGACCAGATCACCGGGAGTGTAGGTCAGAGGTCCTGAAGAAAGCACAATACAGGCCCTTTGGCCCACAATGTTGTGCTGACCTTTTAAATTCCTCTAACCCTTCCATCTCCTTAATTCTGAACCAGAACCTGGATCGACAGGGAGGTTCCTGCCAATCTGGGCTGGGCACGGGCCGGCTGATGCAACTGCCAGGCGTCACAGGTTCCGGGAGCAGAAGGAAGCTGGTCACAGGGCAAACAGAGGCAGGGGTGGGTCCCGGGTAGTGTGACGGCTCCCGCTGACTCAGGCAGAGTCACAGCACCCTGAACTGGCTGCCAGCTGCGGCTGGGATAGAGAGGGTGGGACGCTGCCTGCAAAGCACATCCGTCCAGGTGGGGAGGTTTGGGTGGGGTTGACGGAGGAAGTCCGAGGAGCGGGATTGTGCACATTGAATTAAATGGCAGCCGCACCTGAGGGTAGACCACTCCGGTCTCTACACCCCTCCCCGTCTCTGTAACCCCTTCCGACCCCTACACCCCTCCCCACCTCTCTAACCCCCTCCGGTCTCTACACCCCTTCCCATCTCTGTAACCCCCTCCGGTCCCTACACCCCTCCCCGTCTCTGTAACCCCCTCCGGTCCCTACACCCCTCCCCGTCTCTGTAACCCCTTCCGACCCCTACACCCCTCCCCACCTCTCTAACCCCCTCCGGTCTCTACACCCCTTCCCATCTCTGTAACCCCCTCCGGTCCCTACACCCCTCCCCGTCTCTGTAACCCCCTCCGGTCCCTACACCCCTCCCCGTCTCTGTAACCCCCTCCGGCCCCTACACCCCTCCCCGTCTCTGTAACCCCCTCCGGCCCCTACACCCCTCCCCGTCTCTGTCACCCACTCCGGTCCCTACACCCCTCCCCGTCTCTGTAACCCCCTCCGGCCCCTACACCCCTCCCCGTCTCTGTAACCCCCTCCAGCCCCTACACCCCTCCCCGTCTCTGTAACCCCTTCCGACCCCTACACCCCTCCCCACCTCTCTAACCCCCTCCGGTCTCTACACCCCTTCCCATCTCTGTAACCCCCTCCGGTCCCTACACCCCTCCCCGTCTCCGTAACCCCCTCCAGTCCCTACACCCCTTCCTATCTCTATAACCCCCTCCAGCCCCTACACCCCTCCCTGTCTCTGTAACCCCCTCTGGTCCCTACACCCCTCCCTGTCTCTGTAACCTCCTCTGACCCCTACACCCCTCCCTGTCTCTGTAGCCCCCTCCAGCCCCTACATCCCTCCCTGTCTCTGTAACCCCCTCCAACCCCTGCACCCCTCCCCATCTCTGTAACCCCCTCGGGCCCCTACACCCCTCCCCGTCTCTGTAACCCCCTCCGGCCCCTACACCCCTCCCCGTCTCTGTAACCCCCTCCAGCCCCTACACCCCTCTCCGTCTCTGTAACCCCCTCCAGTCCCTACACCCCTCCCCGTCTCTGTAACCCCCTCCAGCCCCGACACCCCTCCCTGTCTCTGTAACCCCCTCCAGTCCCTACACCCCTCCCCATCTCTGTAACCCCTTCCGACCCCTACACCCCTCCCCACCTCTCTAACCCCCTCCGGTCTCTACACCCCTTCCCATCTCTGTAACCCCCTCCGGTCCCTACACCCCTCCCCGTCTCTGTAACCCACACCAGCCCCTACAACTCCCCCCCCCCACAACCTCCATCTCTGTTACCCCCTCTGGTCCCTACACCCTTCCCCATCTCTGTAACCCCCTCCAGCCCCTACACCCCTCCCTGTCTCTGTAACCTCCTCCGGTCCCTACACCCCTCCCCGTCTCCGTAACCCCCTCCAGTCCCTACACCCCTTCCTATCTCTATAACCCCCTCCAGCCCCTACACCCCTCCCTGTCTCTGTAACCCCCTCTGGTCCCTACACCCCTCCCTGTCTCTGTAACCTCCTCTGACCCCTACACCCCTCCCTGTCTCTGTAGCCCCCTCCAGCCCCTACATCCCTCCCTGTCTCTGTAACCCCCTCCAACCCCTACACCCCTCCCCATCTCTGTAACCCCCTCCGGCCCCTACACCCTTCCCCGTCTCTGTAACCCCCTCCGGCCCCTACACCCCTCCCCATCTCTGTAACCCCCTCCAGCCCCTACACCCCTCTCCGTCTCTGTAACCCCCTCCAGCCCCTACACCCCTCCCTGTCTCTGTAACCCCCTCCAGTCCCTACACCCCTCCCCATCTCTGTAACCCCCTCCAGTCCCTACACCCCTTCCCATCTCTATAACCCCCTCCAGCCCCTACACCCCTCCCTGTCTCTGTAACCCCCTCTGGTCCCTACACCCCTCCCTGTCTCTGTAACCCCCTCTGACCCCTGCACCCCTCCCTGTCTCTGTAGCCCCCTCCAGCCCCTACATCCCTCCCTGTCTCTGTAACCCCCTCCAACCCCTACACCCCTCCCCATCTCTGTAACCCCCTCCGGCCCCTACACCCCTCCCCGTCTCTGTAACCCCCTCTGGCCCCTACACCCCTCCCCGTCTCTGTAACCCCCTCCAGCCCCTACACCCCTCTCCGTCTCTGTAACCCCCTCCGGCCCCTACACCCCTCCCCGTCTCTGTAACCCTCTCCGGCCCCTACACCCCTCCCTGTCTCTGTAACCCCCTCCGGTCCCTACACCCCTCCCTGTCTCTGTAACCCCCTCCGGCCCCTACACCCCTCCCTGTCTCTGTAACCCCTCCAGCCCCCACACTCCCCATCCCTCTACCCCCTCTGGCCGCTACACACCTCTCTCTGTTTCCCCCTGCAGCCCCTACACCCTTTCCCGCACTTGTAACTCCCTCCAACCCCTCCCTGTCTCTGTAATCGCCTTCAGCCCCTACACCCCTCCTCGTCTCTGTAACCAACCTCTACCCACTGCCCCCCCCACCCCGGCCCTCTGCAACTGGTTTTCGGATGCAGTATTGGATTGGGTGTAAGACGCTCCTCTCCTCCGCTAGCCTGCGGGTCACCCTGGGGCGAGGTGTAGCACCTGCTTAGCCCCCCAGGGTGGTAGACGGTCATATGAGCAGCCAGTGCACATCATAAATCCCGGTGATGTGACGCCGGGCTGACAATCTCTGAAGAGTATTGATAATGGCCAGGGGGTGGGGGGGTCAGCCGTCTTGTGAAGACACTGCCCAGAAGAAGGCGATGGCAAACCACTTCTGTAGAAAAATTTGCCAGGAACAGTCTTGGTGATGGTCAGAGAAAAGAGAAAAAGCGGCAGAGTGAAAGAGGTCTTCCCCACGGGAGACAGACGGACGAGCAGGATCACCCACATTTTACGACATTATCATAGTAGATTCTCTGTCTGGGTTATGTTGAACATGGTGATTTGATACGTTGGGTCGAGCAGCGTCCGTGGTGGTGGGGTTGGAAGAGATTGCCAATGCCCTGGGCCAATCTCGTCGAAGCCTATCGAATATAGAAAGGCCTAGATCCAGGGTTCCCAGCCTGGGGTTCGTGGATCCCTGGGTTAATAGCAGGGGTCCATGGCATAAAAAAAAGTTGGGAATGTGGAGGGAGTGTTTCCTATAGTGGGGAGAGTCTAGGTCCAGAGGGCACAGCCTCAGAATACAGAGACATCCATTTTGAACCGAGATGAGGAGGAATTTCTTTAGCCAGAGGCTGGTGAATCTCTGGAATTCATTGCCAGGGATGGCTGTGGAGGACGAGTTGTTGGGTATACTTAAAGGAGGTTGATTGGTTAAGCGCTTCAAAGGTTACAGGGAGAAGGCAGGAGAATGGGGTTGAGCGGGATAATAAATTAGCCATGATGGAATGCCAGAGCAGACTTGATGGGCCGAATGGCCTAATTCTGCTCCTATGTCTCATGGAAAACTTGTAATCAAATTTTCTTCCCCCCACCCCTTCACACCTGAAATGTCGACTGTCCATTTTCTTCCCGAGTCCTCCCAGCGCTTTAGACCATAAGGTACAGGAAAAGAATCATCGAGTCTGCTCCGCCACTGCAATCAGAATCAGGATTATTATCACTGATACAGGCCGCGAAATTTGCTGTTTTGTGTCAGCAGTACAGTGCAAGACATAAAAAATTGTTTAATGAATATATTTTTAAAATTAGTTTTGAAAAAAGAGCAAAAATAGTGAGGCTGTATTCAGATGAGGCCTGGGTTCAATCCCCGCCACTGCCCGCGAGGAATTGGTACGTTCTCTCCCCCGTGACCGCATCGGTTTCCTCCAGGTGCTCTGGTTTCCTCCCACAGTCCAAAGACGTACCCGTCGGTAGGATAACAGGTCACTGTAAATCGTCCCGTGATTGGGCGAGGATTAAATCGGGGGATTGCTGGGCGTGGCGGCTCACAGGGCCGGGGGGGGTGCCTACTCCGCGCTGTACGTCAATATAAACCTGACGGCAGAACGGAAGAAGCTGTTCCTAGAACGCTGTGCGAGTCTTCAGGCTCCTGAACCTCCCCCCTCGATGGTAGTAACGAGAGAAACAATTCATTTTTATTTTCAACCCCTCCTCCCCATTAACCTTCAACCCCTTATCAATCAGGAGCCTGTCGGCCTCTGCTTTATACACACCCAGTGACTTGGCCTCCTCGGCCGTCTCAGGCAATATATAATGCTCCAGACTCTGGCATCTGCCGTTTCTTTTATAACCCCCGCCCCCGTTCTATAACCCTATCCGTGTATCGGGTTGTCCTGAATTAAATTGGTTTACGAGGGCTAGCGGCCGACTGCTTTGCTTGAGTTGCCCCATAGTTGGAATAGGGGCAGGCGGGGGGAGGGGGGAGCTGACAAACTACCCCCCCCCCGCCAACCCCAATCCTGAATTGGAGAGTGACCTGATTTTCGTCTTTAAGCAGCAAGTGTGAATGTCTGAGGAGGCTGCTTCCTGCGGCAGGGCAGGTGGTGAGATTTCCTGTGGCAGCAGGGAGATTTGTCTGTCCGCAGGGTCACCGTTCGCAGCTCCATAATTGTTCACATTGGGAGGGGGGAGGTACTGCTCTCCTCCCCCCAACTCCCACCACCAGCTAACCGGGAGCACGAGGTGCCTGTGTGTGTGTGTGTGTGTGTGTGTGTGTGTGTGTGTGTGTGTGTGTGTGTGTGTGTGTGCTGTCTATCTGTATGTGAGTCAGATATGCATCTGTGCATTTATGGTGTCAGAATGGTTGTTGTGACGTGTCTAGTGTGGTAGTGTAGTGGGTCGTGCTTGTCGCTCTCACTCTCAGCTCCCACCGCTGGCGAGCAGTCTCGGGAACAGGAGAGCTGAATGTGTCAGTCTCTCCCTGCCAGTACACAGCCTCTCCTACAGCAAGCCTCACGTCGTGCCTCCTCGCCGGCGACACACGGAAACCGAACTCCTCTCCGACTTGGGCTGAACTACAGAGGACGGGGAGGAGGTCCGGCCCCTGCACAACGTAGCACGCAGGCCCACCGGTGTGTGCACATGCCCTGGTGCCCGTGAACCAGACCCCCAGCGATGGGTAAATAGCCCCACTGCCTTGCGGGCAGCCTCGGGAGAGACGAAGGCTACGGGAGTAAAACCCAGACAGCAAATCCGGAGTGGAGCCCCTAAGGCAGCCGGACGTCACCGGACATCCTTCCGGCAGCTCCTGCAGCCAAGCTGGTGACAAGCGTATTGCTTCATAAGCTTTCCTTTGGACTACACTGGTGAGACCGAGAGGGGCATCTCGATGACTGGGCATCACAGGACCTCCTCACCCTCGGCCCAGGCTTGTGCCCTGGCAAGTTCGCAGCAACAGAACCAATACAGACTGACCCATAGCGCACACTACATTTCCATTGTCCTTCGAGACAGGCGGATGTCATTATCATTGTAATCTGAATATCTGTCGTGCATGTATATGTGGTGTATTTCTGTGTGTGTGCACCGTCTATCCATGTATGTGCATATGGCATGCGTGTGCTGCGTGTACGTGTCTATGTATATGGTGTCTGTATCTGTGTGTGTGTATTTGTGTGTATCTGTGTGTCTCAGTCCCTCAACACTTCTGTAAATCTTTTCCCTACACTTTTCCAGTGTAGCATCATCTGCTTTATAGTCACCATCATCATCATCATGTGTCATGTCATATGACATCATCATTATGCGCCGTGTCGTATTGACGTGGATGACCATGGTCTTACCATGACCATGATTGTTCTTGACCTCCAGAAGCGGTTTCTTGAACTTCCAGTAATTGCATCATTCTCCATTCCCTCTCTCACCTTATCTCCTTGCCTGCCCATCACATCCCTCTGCTGCTCTTTCCCCTTCTTCTAACTCCACTTTTTAAAAAAGGAGGGAGAGAGAAACCGGGGAATTATAGACCGGTTAGCCTAACGCCGGTGGTGGGGAAACTACTGGAGTCAGTTATCAAGGATGTGATAACAGCACATTTGGAAAGCGGTGAAATGATCGGACAAAGTCAGCATGGATTTGTGAAAGGAAAATCATGTCTGACGAATCTCATAGAATTTTTTGAGGATGTAACTAGTAGTGTGGATAGGGGAGAACCAGTGGATGTGGTATATTTGGATTTTCAGAAGGCTTTTGACAAGGTCCCACACAGGAGATTAGTGTGCAAACTTAAAGCACACGGTATTGGGGGTAAGGTATTGGTGTGGGTGGAGAGTTGGTTAGCAGACAGGAAGCAAAGAGTGGGAATAAACGGGACCTTTTCAGAATGGCAGGCAGTGACTAGTGGGGTACCGCAAGGCTCAGTGCTGGGACCCCAGTTGTTTACAATATATATTAATGACTTGGATGAGGGAATTAAATGCAGCATCTCCAAGTTTGCGGATGACACAAAGCTGGGTGGCGGTGTTAGCTGTGAGGAGGATGCTAAGAGGATGCAGAGTGACTTGGATAGGTTGGGTGAGTGGGCAAATTCATGGTAGATGCAATTTAATGTGGATAAATGTGAAGTTATCCATTTTGGTGGCAAAAATAGGAAAACAGATTATTATCTGAATGGTGGCCGATTAGGAAAAGGGGAGGTGCAACGAGACCTGGGTGTCATTGTACACTAGTCATTGAAAGTGGGCATGCAGGTACAGCAGGCGGTGAAAAAGGCGAATGGTATGCTGGCATTCACAGCAAGAGGATTCGAGTACAGGAGCAGGGAGGTACTACTGCAGTTGTACAAGGCCTTGGTGAGACCACACCTGGAGTATTGTGTGCAGTTTTGGTCCCCTAATCTGAGGAAAGACATCCTTGCCATAGAGGGAGTACAGAGAAGGTTCACCAGATTGATTCCTGGGATGGCAGGACTTTCATATGAAGAAAGACTGGATGAACTGGGCTTGTACTCGTTGGAATTTAGAAGATTGAGGGGGGATCTGATTGAAACGTATAAGATCCTAAAGGGATTGGACAGGCTAGATGCAGGAAGATTGTTTCCGATGTTGGGGAAGTCCAGAACGAGGGGTCACAGTTTGAGGATACATGGGAAGCCTTTTAGGACCGAGATTAGGAAAAACTTCTTCACACAGAGAGTGGTGAATCTGTGGAATTCTCTGCCACAGGGAACAGTTGAGGCCAGTTCATTGGCTATATTTAAGAGGGAGTTAGATATGGCCCTTGTGGCTACGGGGGTCAGGGGGTATGGAGGGAAGGCTGGGGCGGTGTTCTGAGTTGGATGATCAGCCATGATCATAATAAATGGCGGTGCAGGCTCGAAGGGCCGAATGGCCTACTCCTGCACCTATTTTCTATGTTTCTATGTTTCCCTTTCTTCTGTCCTCTCCTTTCAGATTTTCCCTTCTGCAGCTTTGTATCTCTTTCACTTCCCAGCTTGTTACTGAATCCCTCCCCCTCTCCTGGTTCCACCTATCAGCTACCACTTTGTACTTCTTCCTCCTCCCCTCCCTCCACCTCTCATCTTTTTCCCCCCAGTCCCAATGAAGGGTCTTGGCCTAAAGTATCGACTGCTCACTCTTTTCCGTGGATGCTGCCTAGCCTGCTGAGTTCCTCCAGCATTTTGTGTGGTTTGCCATTGCCTTCTTCTGGGCAGTGTCTTTACAAGATGGGTGACCCTCCCAGCCATTATCAATACTCATCAGTGATTGTCTGCCTGGTGTCAGTGGTCACATAACCAGGACTTGTGACGTGCACCGGCTGCTCGTAAGACCATCCACCACCCTGGGGGGCTAAGCAGGTGCTACACCTTGCCCAAGGGTGACCTGCAAGCTAGCAGAGAGAAAGAGCACCTTACACATCCTGTAACATCTGCCAGACGATGCTGAGGATGTTCTACGAGTCTGTGGTGGCCAGTGCGATCATGTCTGCTGTTGTGTGCTGGGGCAGCAGGCTGAGGGTAGCAGACACCAACAGAATCAACAAACTCATTCGTAAGGCCAGTGATGTTGTGGGGATGGAACTGGACTCTCTGACGGTGGTGACTGAAAAGAGGATGCTGTCCAAGTTGCATGCCATCTTGGACAATGTCTCCCATCCACTACATAATGTACTGGGTGGGCACAGGAGTACATTCAGCCAGAGACTCACCCCACTGAGATGCAACACAGAGCGTCATAGGAAGTCATTCCTGCCTGTGGCCATCAAACTTTACAACTCCTCCCTTGGAGGGTCAGACACCCTGAGCCAATAGGCTGGTCCTGGACTTATTTCCTGGCATAATTTACAAATTACTATTTAATTATTTATGATTTTATTACTATTTAATTATTTATGGTGCAATTGTAACAAAGACCAATTTTCCCCCGGATCAATAAAGTATGACTATGACTATGACTATGATACCTCCTTTGGTAGAGACATATCGCCACCCCTACCAACCGGTACGCCTTCGGACTGTGGGAGGAAACCGGAGCACCCGGAGGAAACCCACGCAGTCACGGGGAGAACGTACAAACTCCTTACAGGCAGCGGCGGGAATTGAACCTGGGTCGCCTGTACTGTAAAGCGTCGTGCTGACCACTACGCTACTGAGCTGTCCTAATACTTACACTATCTGTGACACCACTTTCAGGTGAGCTGGCCCGTTTGTCTGTAGGTGCCATTCCAAGATTGCGCACCATGTTCAAAGTAAATTTAACATTAAAGTACGTTTAAAGTACTGGGACGGCACAGTCGTGTAGATGTTAGCGCAACACTTTACCGTACCAGCAAGCCAGGTTCAATTCCCACCGTTGTCTGTAAGGAGTTTGTACATTCTCCCCGTGACTGTGTGGGTTTCCTCCGGGTGTTCCGGTTTCCTCCTACAGTCCGAAGATGTACCGGTCGGCAGGCTAATTAGTCATTTTAACTTGTCCCGTGATTAGGCTAGGACTAAATCGGGGGTTTGCTGGGCGGTACAGTGCTAAGGGCCAACTCCGCGCCGTAGCTAAATAAATAAATTAGTTACTGTATGCTAACTTGAGATTAATTTCCTTGAGACCCGAAGAAGGGTCTCAGCCCGAAATGTTGACTGTTCATTTCCCTCCATAGATGCTGCCTGACCTGCTGAGTTCCTCCAGCATTTTCTGTGTGTGTGTGTGTGTGTTGCTCTGGATTTCCAGCCTCGGCATAATCTTTTGTGTTTGAGATTCAATTTCTTGCAGGCTCTGACAGGGTGGGAAAAAAAAAAGAATTATAATAGAGAAACTCCTCACTGATCTCCCTCCTGGCACTTATCCTTGTAAGCGGAACAAGTGCTACACATGCCCTTACACTTCCTCCCTCACCACCATTCAGGGCCCCAGATAGTCCTTCCAGGTGAGGCAACACTTCACCTGTGAGTCGGCTGGGGTGATATACTGCGTCCGGTGCTCCCGATGTGGCCTTCTATATATTGGCGAGACCCGACGCAGACTGGGAGATCGTTTTGCTGAATACCTATACTCTGTCTGCCAGAGAAAGCAGGATCTCCCAGTGGCCACACATTTTGATTCCACATCCCATTCCCATTCTGACATGTCTATCCACGGCCTCCTCTACTATAAAGATGAAGCCACACTCAGGTTGGAGGAACAACACCTTATATTCCGTCTGGGTAGCCTCCAATCTGATGGCATGAACATTGACTTCTCTAACTTCCACTAATGCCCCACCTCCCCCTTGTACCCCATCCGTTATTTATTTATATACACATATTCTTTCTCTCTCTCTCTCCTCTGTCTCTCTGACTATACCCCTTGCCCATCCTCTGGGCTTCCCTCTCCCCCTTTTCTTTCTCCCTGGGCCTCCTGTCCCATGATCCTCTCATATCATAGAACCATAGAAACTACAGCACAGAAACAGGCCCTTTGGCCCTTCTTGGCTGTCCCGAACCATTTTCTGCCTAGTCCCACTGACCTGCACACAGACCATATCCCTCCATACACCTCCCATACATATCCCTTTTGCCAATCACCTGTCCAGCTCTTGGCTCCATCCCTCCCCCTCCTGTCTTCTTCTATCATTTCAGATCTCCCCCTCCCCTCCCACTTTCAAACCTCTTACTAGCTCTTCCTTCAGTTAGTCCTGATGAAGGGTCTCGGCCCGAAACGTCGACCGTACCTCTTCCTAGAGATGCTGCCTGGCCTGCTGCGTTCACCAGCAACTTTGATGTGTGTTAATAGAGAAACTATTTATGAACAGTCCGGGACTGACAAACAATCAGCGTGCAAAAGAAGGAAAACTGTGCAAATCTGAAATATCATACCGAGGACAAAAATGTCTAATACGATTTGACATTGTCATAGGGCAAAAGTGTCGTGCAGACGTCAGAGGCAAGTTTTCTACACAGAGTGTGGTGCGGGTGGGAGTGCGTTACATTGCCGGGGTGGCGGTAGAGGCAGATACAATAGAGACATCTGAGAGACTCCTAGGTAGGCACTTAGATGAAAGGAAAGAGAGCAGTGGTGGGGGGGAGGGACAGATTACATTGATCTCGGAGGAGGTTAACGGAGCATCAAGAAAGCTCACCTCTGTCCCAGGATACTGACGGACTTTTACCGCTGTACCATTGAGAGCATACTCACCAACTGCATCTCAGTGTGCTATGGCAATTGTCCTGTGTCAGACCGCAAAGCACTCCAGCGTGTGGTGAAAACTGCCCAGCAGATTATCGGCACCCAATTGCCCGTCGTTGAGAACATCTATCATAAACGCTGCCTGGGCAGGGCGAAAAGCATTATCAGGGATGCATCTCACCCTAACCATGGACTTTTTACTCTCCTCCCATCCGGTAGGTGCTACAGGAGCCTCTGCTCCCACACCAGCAGGCACAGGAAGAGCTTCTTCCCTGAGGCTGTGACCCTGCTGAACCTCACATCACAGCGCTAAGCAGTATTGCATCCATATTGTACTGTCTCAGTACTTTTATATTTGTGTGCTGTAGCACTTACTTTTTATTCACAGTTATTTTGTTAATAACACTACTCTTTGCATTTCTGGTCAGGTGCTAACTTCATTTCATTGGCTTTGTACCTGTACTCGGCACAATGACAATATAGTTGAATCTCTTCTAATTGAATCTAAATGAATTAATCTAATTGAATTAATCTAAATGAATTGAATCTAATCGGTTCCTCGAATCTAACCCTAAGAGGTTGGCACAACATCGTGGGCCAAAGGGCCTGTGCTGTACAGCTCTGTGAATTGTAGAGTCTTTGAAAGTGAGTCTGCCAGTCGCGGAATCGGTTCAGAGCTGAGGTGGGTGAAGACACCCATGCCGATGGCTGAAGGGTTATATCTGTTCCTGAACTGGTGGTTCAGGTCCCGAGGCTGCTGTACCTCCTTCCTGATGGCGGCAGCGAGAGGAGAGCGTGGCCTGGGTGGCGGGGTCGGGGTCCCTGATGATGGATGCTGCTTTCTGAAGGCAGGCCTCCGGTGTCGATGTGCTCCGTGGTGGGGGGGTGGGGTGGGTGGCGACTCAGAGGAGGTCCTGGCTGAATGAGCCCTCGTCTTTGCGGGGAGAATCCCGCTGCCACTCTGATTCCTAACGTGCGCGGTGCGAAGGCGTCACGACCACACCGCTGTACCCGTAGCACCTCCCGAGAGCTCCAACCCCCGCCCTCCCCAGATGGTCTTGGGCAGAGGGGATGAGGAGAGCGCTACCCCCCCCCAAGTTGGGCTGCGGAGGAGGTGTGGGGAAATGGTTTGGCTCGATGGAGTGCTGGCACCGGCTTGCTGTGCTGACAGGGAACAGTCGTCCACAACCGTTTAGGATCTTCGACCCCCCCCCCCCAGAATATCTGCAAGACGAAAGGAGCTGGTTGTCCGCCTAAGCGGCTCTCCTGGAAACTCATCACTGAGCTCCAAGGCCTGGGCCTCAGTATCTCCCTGTGGTTAAGGCGTCGGTCTAGCGATCTGAAGGTCACTAGTTCGAGCCTCAGCTGAAGCAGTGCGTTGTGTCCTTGAGCAAGGCACTTAACCACACATTGCTCTGCGATGACACTGGTGCCAAGCTGTATTGGCCCTAGTGCCCTTCCCTTGGACAACATTGGTGTCATGGAGGGGGGAGACTTGCAGTATGGGCAACTGCTGGTCTTCCATACAACCTTGCCCAGGCCTGCACCTTCCAAGGCGCAAATCCATAGTCTCACGAGACTAACAGATGCCTCCATACGTACAGTATTTTGATAATAAATTTACATTGATTTTGAAGGAGGCAGGACACTAAATGCAACCCCACCCTCGCATTCGGAGCTGCCGTAGTGATGGTCGATGTCTTCCTGCCCATGGGCATCCATCTCACTGGCAGCCTCTTGCTGGTCCCTCCACGCTGATGGTGCGGTGATCCAGAAAGCAGATCAGCAGATGCACTTTGTAGGGCATTGGGGAAGATACAGCTTGTCCATAAGAGTTCTCTACAACTTCTACAAATGCGCTATGTAAAGTATCGTGGGGGGTCGTATCTCAGTCTGGAATGGCAACGGCTCTGCTCTGAACCAACGTATCGTACAGAGAGTGATAAACACAGGTATGTTCAACTTGAATCCAATTGAATTTATTTTTAACCAATTCTCCCACACTCTCCTCATATATCTTTTCGCGTGACTATATCTTACTGGTGTCAAAATGGTTGTTGTGACGTGTCTAGTGTGGTAGTGTAGTGGGTCGTGCTTGTCGCTCTCACTCTCAGCTCCCACCGCTGGCGAGCAGTCTCGGGAACAGGAGAGCTGAATGTGTCAGTCTCTCCCTGCCAGTACACAGTCTCTCCTACAGCAAGCCTCACGTCGTGCCTCCTCGCCGGCGACACACGGAAACCGAACTCCTCTCCGACTCGGGCTGAGCTACAGAGGACAGGGAGGAGGTCCGGCCCCTGCACAACGTAGCACGCAGGCTCACGGGTTGTGTGGACACGTCCGGGTCTCGTGAACCAGACCCCCAGCGATGGGTAAATAGCCCCACTGCCTCGTGGGCAGCCTCGGGAGAGACGAAGGCTACGGAGTAAAACCCAGACAGCAGATCCGGAGTGGAGCCCCTAAGACGGCCGGACGTCACCGAACATCCTTCCGGCAGCTCCGGCAGCCGAGCTGGTGACAGACGTATTGTTTCATAAGCTTTCCTTTGGACTACACCGGTGAGGCCGAGAGGGGGATCTTGACGAATGGGCATTTCAGGATCTCCACACCTTCCACCCAGGCTGGTGATGATCATCACCCATTGTCCTTCGAGACAGACGGATGCCAACCAGCCAATATTTTACTGATATTTTATACGTGCTATGTGTGCTTTGTGCTGTGTGTGACTGTTGGTATTTTGTTTTGTACATTGGCCCTGGAGGAACGCTGTCTTGCTTGGTTGTATTCATGGGTATTCATGTATGGTTGAATGACAATTAAACGAACACGAACCCTTAAACCCCTTATCAATCAAGAACCTATCAATCTCTGCCTTAAATACATCCAATGTTTGGCCGGCACTGCTGCATGTGTCAGCAAATTGCACAGATTCGCCACCCTTTGACTGAAGAAATCCCTCCTCGTCTCAGTCAGAAAGAGACATCCCTCCGTTCTAAAGCTGTGCCCTCTGACCCTAGGCTCCCCCACTACCGGAAACATCCTCTCCGTGCCCCCTCCTTTCAGCAGATTTCAATGAAATCCCACCACCCACCACCCCCCCCCCCGGCCTTCTGAACTCCAGCGGGCACAAGCCCAGAGACATCCAATGCGCCTCGTACATTAACCCTTTCATCCCCAGGATTGATTTTGTGCACCCTTTCAGATCTTTCCTTGGTTACAAGGCAAAAGATCGCTCGCGACGTCCCAAGTGGGGTCTGGCCTTACAAAGCCTTGCTTTTATGTTCTAGTCCCGTCAAAATGAATGCTAACATTGCATTTGCCTTCCTTGTTACTGTGAAGCCATAGGAGCAGGAAGCTGATGGTCGTATGAGCAGCCGGTGCATATCACAAGTCCTGGTTTTGCGACCACTAGGCAGACGATCTCTGAAGAGTACTGATAATGGCTGGGGTCACCCATCCCAAAGAAGGCGGCAAATCATTTCTGCAGAAAAATTTGCCAAGGACAGTTATGAGACTCTGATCCCCCTGGTGACATGAGACAACATTTGATAATGATGACAACCGACTCACCCCAGTACCTAACCTTAATCCCGGATTCTTAGGTACTTGATGGAGTTGCACTGACAGATTTTACAGATTTAAAGGTGATACCAAAACATAAGGGTATTTTCTTATACTTTCACATATTAGGCAGCCCTGTATTTTCAGAGAGTCCAGGGAACAGGAAATATCCAAGCACTTTGGACCCCTGGCCTGGGACCAGCGTGTAAGCACCGTCGCAAAGAAGGCACAACAGCACCTCCACTTAGAAGTTTGTGTAGATTTTGCATGTCTCCAAGGACTCGAGCAAACCTCCACGGTGTAGATGCACAATCGAATGTATGGAAACGCCAACGCTCAAGGACAGTAGAGTCTGCAGAAAGTGGTGGATATGGCCCAGTCCGTCACGGGTAAAGCCCTCCCCACCATTGAGCACATCCACAAGGAGCGTCGTCATCGTCGTGGATATCCCTCGAGGTCGAGGATGATGGTCTTCGTTCTGAAGAGGAGGACCACAGAGTGAAGACGCCTGTGCGTGTATTTGTTTAACGTGTACTTGATGTTGCACTCCAAGAAGCACACGATACTTCACAAATCAACCAACTGATTCCAATGGCATGGAAACCACGACGACTGGAGCTGAAGGATTTGTTGCAGCCTTCATCCACCTTCACAACCATTGAGTTCGAAGTAGCTTCGTCCACCTGTTCCACCATTGAGGTCTTGGTTGGATTGTTCTTTGTCAGGGACCTCACCCTCGACCTTACTGCCATGGGTGACCCTACCAGGAGCACAGCTCCAGACGGCATTGCTCTCAGGATCTCAGGACTACGACAAGGAGCACTGCTACAAGGAAGCAGTATCCATCTTCAAGGAACCCCGCACCATCTAGGCCATGCTCTCTGCTCACCGCTACCATCCGGCAGGAGGGGGGGGAAGCCTGCGGTCCCACACCAGCAGGTTCAGGAACAATCCTCAGGCTCCTGAACCAGTGTGGATAACTTCACCCATCACAAATCTGAACTGATTCCACAACCGAGGACAGCAATGAAGATCCTCCGCAACTACCACGACCCATTGTTTTCCTGCCTATCACCTCCCTGCTTCCCCTCCCCCACCCATTTGTCTTTCAAGTTACTAGTTTTTCAACTGGACCTACCAGCCTTCTCCTTCCCACCCTCCCCCCACCTTCCCTCTTCAGTCCTGACGAAGGGTTCCAGCCGGAAACGTCGACTCATCGTTTCCACGGATGCTGCCCAACCTGCTGAGTTCCTCCAGCGTGTTGTGAATGAAGATCCTCCATCTCTGTCTCTCCTTGGTCATCTTCTCCACTATGCCCCAGGTCCTCATTTCTGCCTCTACAGAACGGGGCTAAGTTTTCTTTGTCCTCCCACATTTCCTCCACCCAGTCCAACGAAGAACTGTGTCGATGACCGAGCTGGCCTCTTCACGTGCCTAATCCATCTCCAACGTTTCTTCATGGTGATTGTGTCCATGTCCTCTTGGTGACCCAATGGCACTGCTCCCTCCTCCGCTGTCCCTCTCACAGCTCAGTGCTCCCTCGCTTCCCCATCCACAGCATGGTGCTCCCTCACCACCCCACCCCGCGGCACGCTACTCCCTCGCCGCCTCCCCCCCCCGGCAGCGCGGTGCTCCCTCTCCAACGCCTCTCCCGCACGCATGTCGCCATTTCTTCACCGCGCTCTCCCCGCCACTCAACCGTGGTGTGGCACTCCCCCCACCCCAGCACCCGTCCCTCAGCGCGGCGCTCCCCAGGAGCGTTGGCTTGGGTGCGTGAGACCAGGATCTCCGGGAGAAGGACTAGAACGTGCAGGAGGGATCGTGAGGTGGAAGAAACCTCCCTTTTTTGAAAGGATTAATGAAGTTTGTCGGGGGGGGGGGACTGACAAGGCTGGCTACAAACAAGCCCAGTCTCCAAACAAATAAAGTTAATGCACTTTTCGCCAGCACTTGCAACACACAGCAAACATCTATCTGCAACCGGTAACTGCATTTAAATGAGTCAGTTGTTTTGGCCCAGGTGTACAATAGGGAGATAGGAGGGGGGTGGAGAGGACAGGCTAAAGAGGTGGGAAATAATTATTTAAATTTTAGCTAGAGGCTCAAGGAGAGAAGGACTGAGGCACACACAGAGCGAGAGGGGCAGCGTTACAGGAGCACTGGCCACTCTCTGCTCAGTTTGTGCCTCCACAGTACAGCTTCGGTGACTGGGACTCTGAGTGGGAGAGCAAGTGGAGACCCCTTCACAATGCTAAATGGGATTAAACTGGATGGCGTGGATTTCTCTGATTGGGATTGCTATTACACTGGGAATGAGGTAGGTTCAATTCAATTTTTTTGATACTCTCTTGATGAGAGAATGTTTTAGATCTCTCAAAGGCTGTTAAGATTTTCGGAGTCAGATTTTGGAGATGTATGGTGTGGTCTGGTGTTGAGATTTGTCCTTTGATAGCGTTGGGCAGGGGTCTGAGTGCGGGGGAAGGGGGCAATCACTACTAGTAAGTGGCAGAGCGTGAGGTTTTTCCAAAAGGATTGGAAGGTTTGGCCAAGTCGGGAGTTGCAAGTTGTGACCACGTCGGTGTTAGTCACCGGTTGGCTTCCCACTGGCCCGGTCGCATTACTACAGCCCCTCTGTACAGACGGGGTTCTGGAGAGAATAAATCGTGCAGCACCTCCAAAGTTGCCGCAGTTTCTCAGGGCCCCTACCCACCTCGCCGGCGGTGGGGTTGGACGCTGAGCCGCTTCAGGAGGGAATTAAGTGAAAAGAGGTCGCTTTGTGGAGAGTCTTGGAGGAGAGAGGAAGAGAGGTAAGGTAGAGAGAGGGGGAGAAGAGGAGATGGAGACAGAGGGAGCAATATATATAGATTCAGAGAGAGAGAGAGAGATGAGACGGGAGAGGGAGAGAGCAACAAATATATACAGAGACAGAGAGAGGGAGGGGTAAAGAGAGAGAATGAGAAAGAGAGAGAGAGGTAGAGGGGGAGAGAGAGAGAGGGTGAGAGAAAGGATGAGAAAGAGGGGGAGAGAGATAGAGAGGGAGAGAGAGAGAGAGAGACAAAGGTATGGAGAGGTCTGGCTGGGAAAGGAATTCCAGTGCTCTGGGCCTAGGCAATGGCAGAGAAATGGGAATTGTGGAACACGGAAACGGCCGGGATAGGAAGAGGGCAGTGGGGCTGGTGGAGATCACAGAGGGAGGGATTTGAACACAAGGTGGTGCCAGGCACTATAGAACTGCAACTCTTTTGTTCCTTCTCTCTGTTTCCGTCACCATTCGCTTCCGCCCCATTAGGGTCAGAGCTGGTGTTATCCCCCACACACCTACCTTCAGAACCAACCTCAGGCCCCCGGCATACGTACTTACAAAGGAAGGGTGGGGGGCGGGGAGGGCAGTTCACTGCGGCCAATGGAACCATTGGCACGTCCCAGGGATCTGGGAGGTAACGGGAGCGGGGGAGAAAGCGGGGACAAGCCCCACGCGGACAGCAGGCGAGGTCACTATTGAACTCGGGACTCTGGGGCTGTCAAGCTGAGGTGATAACTACGCCACCGCATTGCCCGGCCCAGGGCTGTGGAACAGAGTCCCTGAAGGTCATCCACGTTGGCACGGCTTGGAAATCACTCCCAGTGAAAGACTTCAGAGACATTTTCACAGCCTGCCGGGGGACTGAGGACATAACGTCAGCCACCTCAGCACTGCTCGAGTTTCGTTCTCCAAAATACTAACAGTAATCCTGTCAGAAAACTCTCTGTTAAGCATCCCAGTGTTGAAACACCCTCATTTTCAATACGTTGGTTGTCTGTCTTGTCGGACGATGACGGGAGTTCTGTGCGGGGGAGTTTTTAAAGTGGTAAAGCCGTTGGACTGGGGCTGTTCCACTCTCTCGACCTCAGAAGTCCGGGTCCAGTGGGACCAGTAGTCGTCACAGATGGGGTCTTCCCTGGTTGCAGTGGATGACCATGACGTCTCCTGTGCCTTGTCATTGCCCTTCGCTCTCCATGGAGCATGGTAAGACAGCCTTCCTGGCTGTTTGATCTCATCTGCCTAGTCCACCAGAACTGACTTCATATTCTAGGACAGGCACGCCCCCTACCTCACCCGTCCCTGGACACCCCAAACACCCCAATTCTCAATGTAAGTAGTAATTTTTTTTTTGTTTTCCCTCACACTTTCTTGTGGCTGTTCTGCTTCCACCAACCACAGCCTTATAATCCTTGGTTATGAAACATCGATCCCGATGAAGGGTCTTGGCCCGAAATGTCGACAGTTTATTCCCCTCCATAGATGCTGCCCGACCCGCTGAGTTCCTTCAGCATTTTGTGTGTGTGTGTGTGTGTGTGGGTTGCTCTTCAGTTCCAACATCTGCAGAATCTCTTGTGCTTCTGAAACATCAATCAACCGAGGCTAGGCCTTTTCTCTTTGGAGGGGAAGTGAGGAAGAGAGGTAACTTGATAGACGCGTACAAGATGATAAGAGGCACGGACAGAGTGGGGTAACATCGCGGCTCTGTAAAACCCTGGTTAGACCGCACTTGGAGGATTGCGTTCAGTTCTGGTCGCCTCATTATCGGGAGGATGTGATGCTTCAGAGAGGATGCAGAGGAGATTTACCAGGATGCTGCCTGGATTAGAGAGCGTATCTTATGAGGAAAGGTTGAGCAAGTTGGGGGTTTTCTCTTTGGAGCGAAGGAGGATGAGAGGTGCACAAGATGGTGAGGCGTAGATAGAGTGGATACCCAGAATATTTTTTTGCCCTGGGCAGAAATGGCTAATACAGGGGGGGGGAGCATAATTTTAAGGTTATTGGAGGAAAGTATGGGGGGATTGTCAGAGCTAGGTTTTTTTCTTACGGAGAGAGTGGAGATTGAGTGGAACGCGTTACCGGGGCAGTGGTGGAGGCAGGTACATTAGGGATGTTTAAGTGGCTCTCAGATAGGCAGATGGATGACAGAAAAATGGAGGGCTAGGCAGGAGGGAAGGGTCAGCTTGATCTTGGGGCAGGTTAAAAGGTTGTGGGCTGAAGGGCCAGTACTGTGCTGTGATTCGATACTTTCTGATCTCGTGCTGCCTAAGTGCTCTCAGTGGGTGGGACGGTGGGTGTGGATTCACAATGCGTCACAGGAGGAGACGCGGCTGGCAGTTCCCTGTGGCCCACCCGCTCAGCCCTACACCTAGTACAGGTTTTTAATCGCGCTACCTCTGACCCCGTTTATTCTGACCTCTCCAAGCGGCACTGTGAGCAGTTTTAGGCTCCTTATCTGAGGACATGCTGGCATTGGGGAAACGTCACCAGGGAATGAAAGGGTTAATATACGAACGTAAACACGAGGAATTCTGCAGATGCTGGAAATTCAAGCAACACACATCAAATTTGCTGGTGGAACGCAGCAGGCCAGGCAGCATCTCTAGGAAGAGGTATAGTCGACGTTTCGGGCCGAGACTCTTTAACAGGACAGAGGGTCTCGGCCTGAAACGTCAACTGTACCTCTTCCTAGAGATGCTGCCTGGCCTGCTGCGGTCACCAGCAAATTTGATGTGTGTTGGCTAATATATGAGGAGCGTTTGATGGCTCCTGGCCTGTACTCACTGGAGTTTAGAAGAATGGGGGTGGGAGGAGGTTCTCATTTAAATTCTATTGTATATTGAAAGACCCCCACCACCCAGGCCATGCTCTCTTCTCACTGCTGCCCTCAGGAAAGAGGTACAGGAGCCTCAGGACCCACACCACCAGGTTCAAAGACAGTTATTACCCTTCGACTATCAGGGTCTTGAACTAGAGGGGATAACTTCACTCACCCTGACACCGCACTGTACCCACGGCCTGTGGACTCACTTTCAAGGACTCTTCATCTCACGTTCTCGATACTTATTGCTCTCTCCCCCCTGCTTCTTTGTATTTTCTGTGAATGCCTGCAAGAAAAATGAATCTCAGGGTCGTACGTGTGTCTAGTTTGATAATAAATGTATTTTCAACTTTGAACTCTGAGTGGTCGTGGAGAGGTGGGGGAGTGCTAAAGTGGGGGAGTCCAGGACCAGAGGGCACAGCCTTAGGATAGAGGGACGTCCCTTTAGAACCGAGACGAGGGGCATTTTCTTTAGCTAGAGGGTGGTGCATCTGTGGGATCCATTGCCGCAGATGGCTGTGGAGGCTGTTATTGGGTACACTTAAAGTGGAGGTCGATAGGTTCTTGATTGTCAGAGGTGACAGGGAGAAACAGGAGAATGGTGTTGAGAGGAATACTCAATCAGCCATGATGAAATGGCAGAGCAGATGCGATGGGCTGAATGGCCTAATTCTGCTCCTATGTCTTATAGTTTAATCAGACTTCTGGAATCTTTATATCCTGTTCAGTGGTCGTTTTTGCAGCTGGTGCTTAGGGCAGCAATGAAGGTCCTCCATCTCTGGCAATGTTCAGGATTTCCTTAATCATATCCGTAGCTCGGTCATGCATGTCCCGAGTGGAGACTCAGGAATACCGACGCAGTCAGATGTAGAAAGAATTTTCACTGCTGTTTCCGAAACAGTTTTGTTTGACCAGTCAGGCTTGTCGGCCCTGAATGAATCCTCGAACCTGGAGGACCGGTAGACCAGCCTTAGTCTGACCTCTACCCTTTGACCTGTTTGACATGGGTGACCCTTCCAAGAGCCAAAGCGTCCTGACTCCAGCCAGTGTGGCTCACTGAGGCATGCAAACCTCCAAGCCAGACAACAAGGTTGTGGTCTTCTTGGAGGTCTGTTCAGTGCCATGCAGAGTAACATGTCCTTTCTGTTCAGCGGTCTCCAGTGTTCACAGACGGCTCTGTGTTCCTTTATGATTCCTCCAGTGGCGGTACTGGGATTTGTATCAGTGTATCATTGTCACCTTTGTCGAAACACACACTGAAATGCGTCGTTTGCATCAATAACCAATACAGTTAATGTGTTGGGAGACCGCTTCTCCGAGCAGCTATGCTCCGTCTGCCAGAGCAGGCGAGATCTCCCAGTGGCCACCCACTTTAATTCCACTTCCCATTCCCATTCCGATATGCCTCCTCCACCATTGAGATGAAGCCACACTTAAGTTGGAGGAACAACACCTTATATTCCGTCTGGGTAGCCTCCAACCTGACGGCATGAACCTCAATTTCTCAAACTTCAAGTAATGCCCCCACCCCCCAATCCTTCACCATTCCCCATTTCCCCTCTCACCTTATCTCCTAGCCTGCCCATCACCTCCCTCTGGTGCTCCTCCCCCTTTTCTTTCTTCCACAGCCTTCTGCCTCTTTCAGCAATCAACTTCGCAGCTCGTTACTTCATCCCTCCCCCTCCCGGTTTCACCCATCACCTGGTGTTTCTCTCTCCCCTCCCCGCACCTTTTAAATCTGCTCCTCAGCTTTATTTCTCCAGTCCTGCTGAAGGGTCTCGGCCTGAAACGTCAACTGTTCACTCCTTTCCTCGACGCTGCCTGGCCTGCTGAGCTCTTCCAGCATTTTGTGTGTGTGTTGCTTTGGACTTCCAGCATCTGCAGGTTTTCTCTTGTCAGTCAAAGTACGTGCTGGGGGCAGCTCGCAAGTGTCGGTCACAATGTAGCGTGCCCACAGCTGACCCTAACCCGTACGTCTTTGGAACGGGAGAGGAAACCCACACAGTCATGGGAAGAAAGTATAAACTTGTTACAGCAGCGGAATTCAACATGGATAGCTGACGCTGCAGGGCATTACGCGAACTGCTACCACGTGCCAAGAGGCTTAGTTCTGAGTGCCATCCACACAGATAATTTAACCTCATCGGTGCCTCGAGGTAGGGCAAGGGAGAAGCAATAACAGAGCGCAGAATAAAGTGTTACAGTTGCAGAGAAAGTGCAGTGCAGGCAGACAACAAGGCACAAGGGCCACGACGAGGTAGATTGTGAGGTCAAGAGTCATCTTTAACATAGAAGAGGTCCGTTCAATGGTCACATGCCGGCGGGATAGAAGCTGTCCTCAAGTTTGGTTTCCTCCCACAGTCCAAAGATGTAGTAAGTTGTGGGCGTGCAGTGTTGGCATCAGAAGAGTGGCAACGCTTGCGGGCTGACCCCCACCTACTGGCGCATCCTCGACGCCGACACAGATGATGCGTCTCAATGCTTCGACGCGCACGTGACAAACGAAGCCAATCTTAAACACAAGCGATTCTGCAAGCGCCGGAGATCCAGGGCAACGCTCTCACGCACACAGATCACTGGAGGAACTCGGCAGGTCAGGCGGCATCCGCGGAGACGCAGCATCGGGAAAAGCTGGAGAAGGTTGCAAGCTCAGCCAGCTCCATCGTGCGCGCCAGCCTCCCCACCGTCGAGGACACCTCCAAAAGGCGATGCCTCAGAAAAAAACTCAGCATCGTTCGTTAAGGGTCCATCACGCAGGACGTGCCCGCTTCTCATTGCTACTATCAAGGAGGAGATACAGAAGCTTGAAGGCACACACTCAACATTTTAGGAACAGCCTCCTCCCCTTCGCCATCAGATTTCTGAATGGACAGTGAACCCGTGAACACTACTTCACTACTTTTTTCCCTTTGGTTTGCTCTCTTTTTTGCACTAATTTATTTTTTCATAAATATGTGTACAGTACTTATTGCAATTTACAGTTTTTAAAAATTACGTATTGCAATGGACTTCTGCCGCCAAACGATAAGTTTCATGACATACCTATGCCAGTGATACTAAAGCTGAGGGGAATAAGGAGTCGACGTTTCGGACTGAGACCCTTCATTAGGACTGGAAAGGAAGCCAGGACAAGAAGTATTCCTCTCCACAGCCTGACCTGCAAAGTTGCTCCAGCATTTTGTGTGAGATAAGCCAATCACAGACCTACGTTTTCAGCTTTGAATTGAATTGACTTTATTACTGACATCCTTCACATACACGAGGGGTAAAAATCTTTGTTATGTCTCCGTCTAAATGTGCAATGTGCAATTTACAGTAAATTTATAAAAAATAATATGTACAACTGGACAGTCAATATAACTTTTGAGGAATACTGGGATCTGCTTTGATGCAGAGTAAGTGGGCCTTGTTGAAATCCAGCTTTATTTTCAAATTCAGCTACAGGGTATGAGTTTGGCAGATGAGCCCATTATGTCCCCAGTGGCTACTTTGTTAGGTACAGGAGTGGAACCTGGCATGGTCTTCTGCTGCTGTAGCCCACCCACTTCCAGGTTTGACGTGTTGTGTATCCAGCGATGCTCAAATAAAGTGTGGTTATTTGAGTTACTTGTCAGCTTGAACCAGTCTGGCCATTCTCCTTTGATCACTCTCATTAACTGGATGTTTTGCTTTTGTTTTTTGCACCATTCTGTGTAAACTCTGCTATGTATGAAAATTCCAGGAGGTCAGCAGATTCTGAGATACTCAAACCACCCCATCTGGCACCAGAAGTCATTCCACGGTCAAAGTCAATCAGATCACATTCATTCCCCGTTCTGATGTTTGGTCTGAACAACAACTGAACCTCTTGACCATGTCTGCATGCTTGGAGTTGCTGCCATATGATTGGCTGATTAGATATTTGCATTAACGAGCAGGTGTACAGGAGTACCTAATAAAGTGGCCACTGAGTATATCTGCCACAGTTCAACCTACTCACATAGTCAACTGGCTTCTGGCCAGTGTTTCTTTTGTTTTGCACGTAACACTCTTGTTGCCATTTTTTGCGATTTTTTTTTGCAAAGGGTGGAGGTTTGATGTTTCCCTTTGAACGGGTGCCATGGTTTTCTTTGTTTCAGGTCTGTGGGGAAGACAAATCTCAGGGTTGTCTACTGCATACATACGTTGATAATAAATGTACTTTGAAACTTTGAACTTTGACCGATGTCCCTCAAGTCAGCTTTCATTCTCTGTGCTGTCCCCCGGCAGCATTCAGTATGTCAATAATTTCCCAAGTCCACAACTTCCAGAAAGTGGCTGCACAGGCTGACGAGATGGTGAAGGAGATGTAAGGCATGTACTGTACCGTTATGTATATTCGTTATTAAAGTATGTATAGAGATTGAGATCCGTCCTCTTAAGAGGGACCCACGAAAGAAAGAAAGACAATCGGATGCATGAGAAACCCCACACAGGGGGCTGCTTGAGATGTCGAAGTGTTGGGATGGACAGTTGTTTTTGATGGGCTCTAGATCGTGGTCTAGTCAGCTGGTGGCGTAGTGGTATCAGCACTGGATTTCGGGGCGAGTGGTTTCAAATCTGGCCAGCTCCTTGCACGCTTTCCATCTGTGCTGGGTTCAGCATCGAGCTAGCGACTCATAAAAACAGACAAACATGCTAAAGAAATGGCAAGGAATAACAAGATCATGATCTCTTTGGGGAGGGGGCTTGCTTTCGGTGGGAGTTGAAGGGGGGCTGATGCTTTTGCTGCAGCTTGTGTGTGGGGGTGGTGGGGGAGCTTTGAGGTTCTAACATTTTTTTCTATCGTTCATTCTTTGGGTTGTTTTCTGTTTCGTGAACGTCTCTGTGAAGAGTAAGAATTTCAGGCTGTATACATTCTCTGACATTACACTGAACCGTTGAGCAAAGACCACCAAACACCCAAATGTGTGGAAAAGAAGAACAGATCGTGCAAACGAATAACATTCACCCCAGAGTGCCCGAAAGTGAGTCTGCAGCCACATGGAGCCGCCGATGCGGGTGAGATCATGGCCCCAGAATCAGTTCAGCGCTACGCCGGCGGTTGCTGGTCGCAGCTGCAGAGTGGGCTTGGCGCTGGAGTGCCTCGATCAGATCGTGCAGATAGCAAAGAGTTAGGAGGGAAACCAGGAACATAAGGAACGCGAACGGCAGTCGAGGTGAAAGTTCGAGGGTTGTTGCAGCTCTATGAAACTCTAGTAGACCACATCTGGGGCATTTTTCCAGGTCTAGAGGGCATGCACCGTCACAAGAAGCTGGACAAACTTGGGCTGTTTTCTCTGGAGCACCAGGGGCTGAGGGGAGATCTGATAGACATTTACAAGATTATGAGAGACAGGTCTGTTTCCCAGGGTTGAAATGTCTAATACCAGAGGGCATGCATTGAAGTTGAGAGGGGGTAGGTTCAAAGGGGGATGTGAGGGGTAAGTTTTTCACTCAGAATGCACTACCTGGTATAGCAGTGGAGGCAAATACATTAGAGGCTTTTAAGAGACGTTTGGATAGGCATGTGGATGTGAGGAAGATGGAGGGATATGGACATGGTGTAGGTAAGAGGATTAGTATTTGGGGGTTTTTGATTTACTGGTTTGACACAACATTATTGGCCAAAGGACCCGTTCCTGTGCTGTACACGAGGAATTCTGCAGATGCTGGAAATTCAAGCAACACACATCAAAGTTGCTGGTGAACGCAGCAGGCCAGGCAGCATCTCTAGGAAGAGGTACAGTTGACGTTTCAGGCTGAGACCCTTCGTCAGGACTAACTGAAGGAAGAGCTAGTAAGAGGCTGTAATTCAGTTCAGTTTGCCCAATTGTAGGAAGAATATGGAGGCTTTTTGCAGAAGCCGTATGGCACGTTGGCATTCATTAGCTGGACGATAGTGTTCAAGAGCTGCGTGGTAATGTTGCCGCTCTATAAAACCCTGGTCAGACCACACTTGGAGTATTGTGTTCAGTTCTGGTCGCCTCATTACCGGAAGGATGTGGAAGCTTTAGAAAGGGTGCCGAGGAGACTTACCAGGATGCTGGGTTGGATTAGGGAGCACGCCTGATGAGAAATGGTTGAGCGGGCTGGGGCTTTTCTCCCTGAGTAATAGATGTGCATAAGATGATAAGAGGCATACTGTACATTGAGTGGAGAGCCAGAGACATTTTCCCAGGGCAGAAATGGCTAATACAAAGGGCCAGAATTTTAAGGTGATTGGAGGAAAGTATGCGGGGGGGGGGGGAATGTCAGAGGTAAGTTATTTACACAGATTAGTAGTGGGTGCGTGGAACCTGCTGCATGGTTGGGTGAGAGCGGCAGATACATTAGGGGCATTTAAGAAACTCTTAGATAAGCACATGGATGATATAAAAATGGAGGGAGGCGGTAGGTTGATCTTAGAGTAGGTTAAAAGGTCAGCACAGCATCGTAGATCGAAGGTTCTGTACTGTGCTGTGTTTTATGTTCGAGGAGCTTCACCAGGATGCTACCTTTATTGAATTGCTCCTCTCCACGCCTTGTGGTGCATCAGGCAGAAAACCCTGCCATTTCTTGAGCGCCTTTCTCCGTTTTTCCATGAGGCCAAGCTGCTAGCTAGTGCTGGGCAGTCAACACGGAAAGCGTGCTAGGAGCCGGTCAGAATCAAACCCGGGACCGTTCGCCTCAAAGTCCGGTTCAGGCTGCACCACTGGCTGGCTAGCCTGAATTAGAGGGCATGTGCTATTAGAAGTTGGACAAACTTGACTTGTTTTCTCTGGAGCAGCAGAGACTGACAGAAGTTTATAGGATTGTGAGAGGCTTAGATAGATAGCCAGTATCTTTTTTCTCCAAGGTCGAAATGTCTAATACTGGGGGGGGGGGGGGGGGGGCCTGCATTTAAAGTGAGGGGGAGAAGTTTAAAGGAGACGTGCAGGGCAAGTTTTGTTTATACACATACAGTCCATCACAGGTAAAGCCCTCCCAACTATTCAGCAAATCTACATGAAACGCTGTTGCAGGAAAGCAGCATCCATCATCAGGGGCCCCCACCATCCAGGATATCTCACTGCTGCCATCTGGAAGAAGGTACAGAAGCCTCAACACCCTCACCACTAGGTTCAGGAACAGTGACTATCAGGCTCATGAACCAAAGGGGATAACTTCACTTGCCCCATCATTGAAGTGTTCCCACAACCAATGGACTCACTTTCAAGGACTCTTCATCTCACGTTCTTGATATTTTACTTATTATTATTGTTTCTTCTTCTTGTATTTGCAGTCTTCTGCAGCTCTGGTTGAATGCCTAGTTGGGTGGTATTTCATTGATTCTGTTACAGTTATTATTCTCTAGATTTGTTGAGTATGCGCATGAGAAGATGACTCTCAGGATTGTATATGGTGAGATATATGTACTTTGATAATAAATTTACTCTGAACTTTGAGCTTTGAGTGGTGGGTGCCTGGAATGTGTTGCCAGGAGTGGTGGTGGAGGCGGATATGATATGATAAGGCTCCGACATAGGCACCTCCAAGGGGACCACAACCTTGTCGTAGGGTTTGGAGGCTTGTGTGTGCCCCAATGACCCGGAGAGCTACGCTGGCCGGAGTCAGGGCTTTGTGCTTTGGCTCTTGGTCGGGTCACCCAAGACAAACAGGGTCAAAGCCAAACTAAGGGTGGTCCACTGGTCCTCCAGGTTCGGGGGTTCATCTCAGGGCCAACAACCCTGACCTGTCGAACAAAATTGTTGCTGAGTGCGACAGTATCCCTGAGTCTCAACACGGGACTTAACTCACCATGACCGACAGTAGTGAAAACCGAGAGGAAGCTACTGACATGATGAAGGAAGCCCTGAACACCCCAGAGATGGAGGAGCGGGGTAACAGTCAGTAAGGCACAGGAATATACAAAGAATGGAGGGATATGGAGATTGTATCCGCAGCGCAGAACAGGACCTACCGCCCAGCAAATCCCCAATTTAACCCTAGCCTAATCACGGGACAACTTACAATGACCAGTTACCAAGTAGTGCGTCTTTGGACTGTGGGAGGAAAGCGGAACACCCGGGGGAAACCCACGCGGTCACGGGGAGAACGTACAAACTCATCACAGGCAGTGGCGGGAATTGAACCCGGGTCGCTGGTACTGTAAACCGTCGTGCTGACCACTATGCTGCCGCCCCGCCCTGTGCGACGCTGCGAGAGAAGAAGCAGTTCCTATAACATCGAACGTGCTGTACCTCCTCCCTGATGGTAGCAAGGAGAAGAGGGCATGTCCTGGCTGGTGAGAGTCCTTCGCCACGGATACCGCCTTCCTGAGGCACTGCCTTTTGAGTTGTGTTCATGATCTTGAGTTTCTTTAAAGATTTTGAAGGCGAACTTTGTCTGTCACATGTACATCAAAACATGCAGTTAAATGAGTTGTTTCGACGTACCCATCACAAATACAGTTAATAATCTCTTTACTATTATCGGCACTGCCCGGAAAGAGTTTGTACGTTCTCCTGTAAGGCCGTGAGTTTGCTCCGGGAGCTCTGGTTTCCTCCCACAGTCCAAAGACGTACCGGTTGGTAGGTTAATTGGTCATTGTAAATTGTCCTGTGATTAGACTAGGGCGCCGGAACTTGAAGGGCCTGTACCACACTGTATCTCAATAAATTTAAAAAGATCTTTATTTCCTGGTTCTGATCTGGGGTAAAGTTTCCTGCAGCCTGCCTTATCAATATAATTTTATATACTGCAGTCACATCATCTCTTAGCCTCCCCTGCTCGACTAAGGAGAATAGACCCAGTCTCGCTTTGAAACCGTAACGCTCCAACCTGGGCGACTCTGTGCCAGAGATCATGCTTGTGAGCTTTCAAAATGCGTGAGGGGTATGACTCAGTGGTTTCGGGAGATTAACTGGCAGGGGTGGGGGGGGTGGTGGTGCTGGGAAAATAGACCCTATTTGCATTCAATTCAGCAAAGTGATCTTATCAGATCTCCAGTCAGTTATCACTGGAGAGTAACCTTGGGCTTTCCACCCTTCCCCCCCACCCGCACCTCCAGCACCCTTCCTCAACTCTGAATGTCCCAGAGAACTCCGCAACCACAGAACATAGAACAGTGCAGTACAGGAACAGGCCCTTCGGCCACATTGCTGTGCTAGCTAATTAAATTACTAACTAATGCCAAAAGTCTTTGATAACGGCTGATTATTTTTCTTATCTCCACCCATTCTCCCTGTAACCCTTAACTCCCTTGCCAATCAAGAATTTATCGAGTTCTATGTTGAATACACCCAATGAGTTGGCCCACACAGCTTTCTGTGGTAATGAATTCCACAAATCCTCCACCCTCTGACTGAAGAGATTCCTCCTCATCTCTCCGTTCTAAAGGGACGTCTCTTTGTTTTGAGGCTGTGCCCTCAGTTCCTCGAGTCCTCTCTATGTCCACCCAGGCCTCTTCAGTATCACAGAGATGAGAAAACCTGCAGGTGTAGGAAATGTCGGCAACACACATAAAATGCTGGAGGAACGAGCACACAGTCCATGTTTCGGGCCGAGACCCTTCATCAGGACTGGAGGATAAAAAAGGATGAGAGGTGGGGGTGGGGGGGGAAGAGGAGGAAGAAGTATAATGTGGTAGGTGATGGGCGAAACTGGGAGAGGGGGGAGGCGGTGAAGTAAAGAGCTGGGAAGTTGGTTGGTGAAAGAAATACAGGGCTGGAGGAGGGGGGAGTCTGATCAGAGAGGACAGAAGACTCTGGAAGAAAGGGAAGAAGGAGGTGATGAATGGGTATGGAGAGAGGGAAACGGGAATGGTGAAAGGGGAGGGCAATTACTGGAAGTGCAACAAATGGATCTGGTTGGAAGCTACCCGGACAGAACATAAAGTGTTACTCAAGCAACACACATCAAAGTGCTGGTGAATGCAGCAGGCCAGGCAGCATCTCTAGGAAGAGGTACAGTCGACGTTTCAGGCCGAGCCCCTTCGTCAGGACTAACTGAAGGAAGAGCTAGTAAGAGATTTGAAAGTGAGAGGGGGAGGGGGAGGTCCGAAATAATAGGAGAAGACAGGAGGGGGAGGGATGGAGCCAAGAGCTGGACAGGTGATTGGTAAAAGAGATATGAGAGGATCGTGGGACAGGAGGCCCAGGGGGAAGGAAAAGGGGGAGGGGGGGAAAAAGCCCAGAGGATGGGCAAGGGGTATAGTGAGAGGGACAGAGGGAGAAAAGGGAGAGAGAGAGAAAGAATGTGTGTATATAAATCACGGATGGTGTACGAGGGGGAGGTGGGGCATTAGCGGAAGTTAGAGCCATCAGGTTGGAGGCTACCCAGACGGAATATAAGGCGTTGTTCCTCCAACCCGAGTGTGGCTTCATCTTTACAGTAGAGGAGGCCATGGATAGACATATCAGAATGGGAATGGGATGCGGAATTAAAATGTGTGGCCACTGGGAGATCCTGTTTTCTCTGGCGGACAGAGCGTAGGTGTTCAGCGAAACGATCGCCCAGTCTGCGTTGGGTCTAGCCAATATATAGAAGGCCACATCGGGAGCACCGGACGCAGTATATCACCCCAGCCGACTCACAGGTGAAGTGTCGCCTCACCTGGCAGTCTCTCACTGCTCCCAATAAAGTGTTACTCCTCCAGTGAGTGTAACCTCATTGCAGCAGAAGAGGAGGCCCGACTGACATGTCGGAAAGGGAATGGGAAGTAGAATTAAAATGGCCACCAGGAGATCCTGCTTTTTCTGGCAGATGGAGCATAGGTGCTAACCCTGGGGGCCTGCCCTGCAGCATAGAGGGTAGTGTGACGCTCTACAGCAGCACCAGCAATACAGGTTCAATCCTGCTCACACTCTGTGAGGAGCTTGTATGCTTTCCCCCGTCACCATGTGGGTTTCCTCCAGGTGCTCTGGTTTCCTCCCACAGTCCAAAGGTGTACGGGTTAGTGCTAGTGAGCTATGCTGGGATTAAAAGAGGAAACTCTTGCAGACTGACCCCCCCAAACCCCTAATGAAATACAGCCGCTGCTGTCTTGCCTCTTTTGTTGCTGCATCTATATGTTTGCGTCCAGGTCAGGTCCTCAGAGATATTGACACCCAGGGATTTGAAACTGCTCACTCCCTCCACTTCTGATCCCCCTGTGAGGACTGGTTCATGCTCCCCTGTCCCCCTCCTTCCTGAAGTCCACAATCGGCTCTTTGGTCTCACCGACGCTCAGTGCAAGGTTGCTGCAGCGACACCACTCCGCTACCTTGCTCGTGTACGCCCTCTCATCACCATCTGAGAATCTGCTAATGGTGGTTGTAGATCGTCGCGAATTTATAGATGGTATTTAAGCAGTGCCTACCCACACAGTCATGGGTAGATAGAGAGTAGAGCAGTGAGTTAATAAGCACACATCCCTGCAGTGTGCCAGTGTTGATGTCAGCAACACTTTGGTATTTAACATTTCTACCCTGGGATAAGGAATTTGACGGTCTACCCTGGCAACATCTCTATTAACAGAGATGAAGAGGAACTTCTTTAGCCAGAGTGTAGTGAATCTGTGGAATTCATTGTCACAGATGGCTGTGGAGGCCAGGTCATTGGGTGTATTTAAAGCAGGGGCTGATAGGTTCTTGATTAGTTTGTTCCTTATGCGCCCTGTCGTATGATGTGGGCAGTCATGGTCATGATCGTTCTTGGCAAACTTTTCTACAAAAGTGGTTTGCCATCGCCTTCTTCTGGGCAGAGCGTTTACGAGCCGGGTGACCCCCAGCCATTATCAATACTCTTCAGAGACTGTCTGCCTGGCATCAGTGGTTGCATAACCAGGATTTGGGATGTGCACCGGCTGCCCATATGACCATCCAGCACCTGTTTCCATGGCTTCACGTGACCCTGATCCAGGGAGGTGGGGGCTAAGCAGGTGCCGCACCTTGCCCAAGGGTGACTGTTGAGGATGTTGAGGATGTTCTACGAGTCTGTGGTGGCCAGTGCGATTATGTTTGCTGTTGTGTGCTGGGTCAGCAGGCTGAGGGTAGCAGACACCAACAGACTCAACAAACTCATTCGTAAGGCCAGTGATGTTGTGGGGATGGAACTGGACTCTCTGACGGCGGTGTCTGAAGAGAAGATGCTGTCCAAGTTGCATGCCATCTTGGACAATGTCTCCCATCCACTACATGATGTACTGGTTGGGCACAGGAGTACATTCAGCCAGAGACTCATTCCTCCGAGATGCAATACTGAGCGTCATAGGAAGTCATTCCTGCCTGTGGCCATCAAACTTTACAGCTCCTCCCTTGGAGGGTTAGACACCCTGAGCAAATAGGCTGGTCCTGGACTTATTTCCTGGCATAATTTACATATTACTATTTAATTATTTATGGTGCAACTGTAACGAAAACCAATTTCCCTCAGGATCAGTAAAGTATGACTATGACTATGACTTGCAGGCTAGCGAAAGGAAGGAGCCTCTTTTGGTAGAGACCTATCTCCAACCCGCCACCTGGCTTGAGTAGTCAGGTCATCAAAGGTCACAGGGAGAAGGCAGGAGAATGGTGGTTGAGTGGGAAAGTAAATCAGCCATGATTGAATGGCGGAGCAGGCCCGATGGGCCAAATGGTCTGATTCTGCTCCTGTGTCTTATACTCTTATAAGCCTCCATCAGATCTCCCCTCAGTCTCTGCTGCTCCAGAGCAAAGAACCCCAGTTTGTCCAACCTCGCATTAGGGCTGACTGATCTCTCATCCAGCCAGCATCCTGGTGAATCTCCTGCTTCCTCTCCAACACCCTTCCTGTAATGGGGAGACCACAAAATGCACATAACGTCCTTTTAGCAGATTGTTTATTGCTACCAGATTCCATCACCTTGTCGATCATTTTGATCGTTCGGTATGGCAGATTGGGAGACATAAGCAACGTCCACAAACTCAGCAGGTCAGGCAGCATCTATGGAAATGAATAAAACGTCAACATTTAAGGCAATAAACACAAAATACTCTGCAGATGCTGGGGTCAAAGCAACACTCACAACATGCTGGAGGAACTCAGCAGGTCGGGCAGCATCCGTGGAAACCCTATGTCACTCTGCCCCCTCCCCCAGCTGCCTTTCACCTCCCTCATGGTTCCGCCTCCTTCTACTACCCATTGTGTTTTCCCCTATTCCTTCTTCACCTTTCCTGCCTATCTCCTCCCTGCCTCCTCACCCCCCACCCCTTTATCTTTCCCCTTACTGGTTTTTCACCTGGTACCTACCAGCCTTCTCCTTCCCACCCTCCCCCCACCTTCTTTATAGGGCCTCTGCCCCCTCCCTCTTCAGTCCTGACAAAGGGTTCCGGCCCGAAACGTTGACTGATCGTTTCCATGGATGCTGCCCGACCTGCTGAGTTCCCCCAGCATGTTGTGAGTGCAACATTTAACGCCAAGAGTCTTCATCAGGACCAGAAAGGAAGGGGGAAGATGCCAGAATAAGAAGGAGGAGGGAAGGGAAAGGAGGATAGCAAGAAGGTGATAGCGGAAGCCAGGTGGGAAGGAAAGATGAAGGGCTGGAGAAGAAGGAATCTGATAGGAGAGAGTGGACCATAGGAGAAAGAGAAGGAGGAGGGGACCCAGGGGGAAGAGGTAGGCAGGTGAGAAAAGGACAGAGTGGGGCATAGAGGAAGAGGGGAAGGAATATAAAGTGTTGCTCCTCCACCCTGAGGGTGGCCTCATCTTGGCACAGGAAGAGGCTCTGGACCAATATGTCGGAACAGGAATGGGAATGGGAATTAAAATGATTGGCCACCAGGAAAGCTCTAGTTTGCTTGCGGGTGGAGCAGTGAGGGGGTGCTCAACGAAGCAGTCCCTCCAATTTGCAACGCGTCTCACCGATGTAGGGGAGGCCGCATTGGGAGCACCAGACACAAGAGACGACGCCGGCAGATTCACAGGTGCAGTGTTGCCTCACCTGGAAGGACTGTGTGGGGCATTAGGGTTAGCAAGCAAAAGGTAAATTGTTTTTTAAACAGCACGAAAGGAGACAGAGGTGGAGAGCTTTCACAGTCAAAATCAAAATAAAGTTTATTATTAAAGTATGGCTATGTTACCATACACTACCTTGAAATTCATTTTCATATAGAAAAATAACAAAATACAACAGAATTTATTAGAAATTATACATAAATTAATGAACGCTGATAAATCACCAATGTGCAAAAGAACACAACTTGTGCAGATGTTAAAAAGAACACTGAGATCATGCGAGGAGTCCTTGAAAGTGTTTGTGTAGGTTGTAGAATCAGATTAGAGTTGTGGTAGGTGAGGTTATCCACGCTGGTTCAGGAGCCCGATGGTTGTGGGGTAATAGCTGTTCCTGAACCGGCTGGTGTGGGACCTAAGGCTCCTGCACTTCTGCCCGATGTTCATAGCGAGACGAGAGCATGGCCTGGATGGTGTGGATTCTTAATGGTGGATGCTGCTTTCTTGTGACAGCCCTCCTTGTAAATGTGCTCAATGGCGTGAGGGTCTTGCCTGCGACGGACTGGGCTGTGTCCACCACTTTCTGTAGATTTTTCTGTTTCCATATCGCAGTGATGCAACCAGTTAGGATATCCTCCCGCTGTGTGTGTTTACAGACATTTGTCAAAGTGTGTGGCAACATGCTGTAGGTACTGGGTGGAGACATGGAGATACGTTTTTACCAAAGGAGGTGTAAGGCACTCCTTCCCTCTGCTAGCCTGCAGGTCACCCTTGGGCAAGGTGTAGCACAAGTGCTGGTCATGCGACGACTGACGCCAGGCAGACAATCTCTGAAGAGTATTGATAATGGCTGGGGTCACCCATCTTGTAAAGATGCTGCCCAGAAGAAGGCAGTGGAAAACCTCTCCTGTAGAAACATTTGCCAAGAACAATCATGGTCACGGAAAGACCATGATTGGCAACGTTATATAACGGACAAACGAGCACACATTTAAAAAAGTAGAGGTGCTGTCAAGCCTTCTTTGTATGACACTTATGTGCTGGTCCCAGGACAAATCCTCTGGAGCAGTGGGAATCTTCGAGAGTCATCATCGTCACCAAAGAGACATAGAAAGGGTCAGCGGATACCTTGGTGAACTAATACTGTCTCTCAAAGTCCTTCGAACACATTGGAAGGATAATCTCTGTCAAAGGATAAGGAGCTTTTTGACTTGTCACAAACTTTTTACAGATGCACTGTTGAAACTATCTTGACCAGTGTATCATGGTCTGGTTGGAACTATCTTGACTGGTTGTATCATGGTCTGGTTGAATTATCTTAACTGGTTGTATCACAGTTTGGTTGAAACTACAAGTATCTTGACCGGATGTATCATAGTCTGGTACATGAATTCGAAAGCCCAGGAATTTAACAGTGCACGGGTAGATTTACAAGGATGCTGCCGGGACTCGAGGGACTGAGTTATGCAAGGAGGCTGAACAGAGACTTTATGCAATGGCATGTGTGAGATTGAGAGGTGTGCGTACAACGAGGGGCATAGTGTGAATGTGCATACATTTTTCCCCAGTGTTGGGGAATTAAAGAACTGATTGTGGACTTCAGAAAGGGTAAGTTGAGGGAAAACACACCAGTCCGCATAGAGGGATCGGAAGTGGAGAGAGTGAGCAATTTCGAGTTCCTGAGTTTCAATATCTCTCAGGATCTATCCTGGGCCCAACATATCAAGGCAGCTACAATGAAGGCACACCAGCAGCCATATTTCATTAGGAGATTGAGAAGATTTGGTATGCCACCAAACACACTTGCAAGTTTCTACAGTTGTACCTTGGAGAGCATCCTAACTGAGTGAGTCACGGTCTGGTATGGAGGGGGCGGTGGTGTTGCACAGGATTGAAATAAACTGCAGAGAGTTGTAAACTCAGTCAGCTTCATCATGGGCACCAGCCTCCGTAGTATCCAGGACATCTTCAAGGAGCAATGCCTCAGAAAGGCAGCATCAATTATTAAGGACCCCCATTGTTGCAAGGAACGGGGCGAACCCAAACCCAGGACACTGGCATGGAGATAGGGTTAGGATGCAGATGAAGGCGTGGGCGTAGCTGGAACCTGACACGAAGCGATGCTGGAGTTGAACGGCAAACAGAAAGGCAGGCGGCAGGCAACCCTTATCTTGACACGGATTGTAGAAAGGCAAGCAGTAGACAATACTTTTCTTGACACAGAGAGATGGAGTTACACAGGTAAACCTCAGTACTGAAGTAAAACTTAGAATACTTGACACGGAGAGACACAGTTACCCAGGTAATCCTTGGTACTGAAGTAAAATTTAGAATATACAATCCTAAGTGGCCGGGAACGTTAATTACCACACTGGCTAAACAACGATCTGGCAACGAGTGGATGCAAAGCCGGGGTTTTTATGCTGCAGGTCTTGATGAGGACCAGGTGTGCTGCCATCAAAGGGAATGAGGAGAAAATGGGGAATTAACGGTCGGTGACAGAATCAAATGGAATTAGGAGAAAATGGGGAATTAACGGTCGGGACCATGACACCCATCACCTGGGACATGCTCTGTTCTCATTGCTATCATCAGGAAGGAGGTACAGGAGCCTGAAGGCTCACAGTCAACATTTTAGAAACAGGTTCTTCCCCTCTGCCATCCGATTTCTGAATGGACATTGAACCCAGGAACACTACCTCACTACATTTATATTTCTGGTTTTCACTGCTTATTTAATCTAACAATATACATATACTTACTGTAATTAATTTTTTTCTATATTATCATGCATTGCATTGTACTGTTGCTGCAAAGATAACAAATTTCACGACATGCCGGTGATATTAAACCTGATTCTGATTCAGATTCAAAGAAGCGCAGTCTCAACTCTGCCGTGTACTTATCCCTGCCGACCTGATGGCCCTACCTGTCAGGGTCTTTTTAAAGTTTAATACCTAGAGTTGAAGAGTTCAGAGAAAACAATGGAAAGGGCGGGAGAACACTTGCTGGGTGGCCTCCGACACGTCTCGGAGGAGGGCGCTTCCCTGTTTACACAGAAACAGTGACTCCAGGAGCCTAAGGAGCTCTGAAGACAATTTACAGAGGACGAGCCAAGAAGGAGGGGAGCCTGCTGGTCAGACTGCACACGTTGGACGGGGCGCCGGGAAAACACAGCCAATCCAGATGCCTCTGTCCAGGAATGATCCGTGCGCTGAATGAAGGAAGTTCAGTACCAACTGGCGCACAGCAAGATCTCACAAATGACAATGGGATATTGGAAACGTAGCACAGGAATAAACCCATTGGCGCATGATATCATCCCAAACTAACTGAGCTAGCGATGGCCAATTGCTCTGATCCCTTCTGCCTGCACATAAGGTTCATAAGACATAGGAGCAGAATTAGGCCACTCGGCCCATTGTGTCTGCTCTCATTCCATCATGGCTGACTCATTATCCCTCATCCCTCCCTTATTACCCCATTCTCCTGCCTTCTTCCGTATGTAGAAGAGAAGATGGTGATGCAACGCAGCGCACAGCGGCCACTCCGGTGATGAACATCTGTTAGTTGTCAAGTAGGAAGCCGTGCACAACCCTGATTTGATGGAGACGGACGTGAGAAGCACAGAGGAACATCTGCTGAAACTTCTGAAATTCCTGTTTCGCTGCCACTGCTACTGTGTGATCCAGAATCTCTCGGAGGGCTGGTCGGGGGCTCGAAGCTTTCGGACGGACTCGGAGTCGGCTGTGGTCGAGTGCTTCCGGGGTGCTGCATCGGCAAGTTTGCAGTGCTGGAGGTTCATGGCAGGAAGAGTTTCTTCCTTCTACCGTCTGCGTGAGATGATGGGGCTATTGGGACTTTGAGACTGTTTTTTTACCGTGCCCATGGTCTGCTCTTTATCAAATTACAGTATTGCTTTGCACTGTTGTAACTATATGTTATAATTATGTGGTTTTTGTCAGTTTCAGTCTTGGTTTGTCTTGTGTTTCTGTGATATCATACTGGAGGAACATTGTATCATTTCTTAATGCATGCACTACTAAATGATAATAAACGAGGACTGCGTGTGCTCATAATCTAATGTACATTTGACACCCTGACTAATCAAGAACCTATCAACCTCTGCCTTAAATACACCCAATGACTTGGCCACCACAGTCGGCTGTGGCAATAAATTCTACATATTCACCATCCTCTGGCTAAAGAAATTCCTCCTCACCCTCTGGTCTAAAGGGGCGTCTTTGTGTCCTGAGGCCGTGCCCTCTGGTCCTCCACTCTCCCCACTAAACGTCCACTCAATCTAGGTCTTTCAATGTTTCATAGGTTTCAGTGAGGTCCCTCCTCATTCTTCTAAACTCTTGTGAGTACAGGCCCAGAACCACCAATCGTTCCTCATACATTAACCCTTTCGTTCCAAGGTCCATTCTCGTGAACCTCTCCTGGACCCTCTCCATTCCTGGTGTATTCCTGTGTCCTCTTTAATACCTCTATTGCATCTGCCCCCCCCCACCCCCCTGGCAGCGTGCTGCAGGCACCTAGTGCTCTCCATGTAAAAATCTTGCCCCACACATCTCCTTTGAACCTGCCCCCTCTCACCTTGAATACGTGCCCTCTAGTATTAGACATTCTGACCCTGGGGAAAAGACACTGGCTGTTATCTATATCCCTCCACTTGTATCAACTTCTGTCACGTCTCCCCTCCGCCTCCGCTGCTGTAGGGAAAACAACCAGTTTGTCCTACCTCTCGTGATAGCACATGCTCTCTAATCCAGGCAGTGTCCTGGTGAACCTCTTCTGCGCCCTCTCCAAAGCCTCGACATCCTTCCTGTATTGGGGAGGTCAGAAATGAATAAAATATCCCAGACGCGTCCTAACCAGAGTTTTATAAGGCTCCTTCTGACTCTTGAACTCAATACCTTAACTAAAAAAAAAGCCAAGCATGCCATAGGCAGTCTTTATCACGCCATCAACTATCTTTACCCCACCACCCAGGCCATGCTCTCTTCTCGCTGCTGTGATCAGGAAGATACAAAATCCTCAGGACTCACACCACCAGGTTCAGGAACAGTTACTACCCCTTAACCATCAGACTCTCGAACCAAAGGGGATAACTTCACTCAACTTCACTTGCCCCATCATTGAAACGTTCCCTCAACCCATAGACTCACTTTCAAAGACTCTTCATCTCATGTTCTCGATATTTATTGCTTATTTAGGATTATTGTTTCTTCTTTTTGCATTTGTCTTCTGCACTCTGAATGCCTTAATTGGGCAGTCATTCATTGATTCTGTTATAATTAACACTAAGAGCATGAGTGCTTAAAAGTGAGTCCATTGATTGTGGACATATTAGACAGATCTGCTCCAGGAAAAAATCTCCACTCAGTCTATGCCTCTTATCATCTTGTACAGCTCTATCAAGTCACCCCTCATCCTCCTTCACTCCAGAGGGAAAAGCCAGGGTTGGCAGGATAATTGGTCACGTGGGAGTAGGTGGTTGGGACTGAACTGATTGTGGACCTCAGGAAGGGTAAGATGAGGAAACATGCACCAGTCCTCACAGAGGGATCTGAAGTGGAAATGGTGAGCAGTTTCAAGTTCCTGGGCGTCAGCATCTCTGAGGATCTATCCTGGGCCCGACATATTGACGCAGTACAAAGAAGGCAGGACAACAGCTGTACTTCATTCGGAGTTTGAGGAAACTTGGCTTGTTGCCAAAGACACTTGCAAATTTCTACAGATGTACCGTGGACAGCATTCTGACTGGGTGCATCACCGCCTGGTATGGGGAGGGGTGGTTACTGCACAGGATTGAAGTAAGCTGCAGAGTTGTAAACTCAGTCAGCTCCATCTTGGGCACCAGATATCCAGGGCATCTTCGAGGCGCAGTGCCTCAGAAAAGGCAACAACAAATTTCACAACGTATGCAGGTGACATTAAACCCGATTCTGCTCTGGGTGGGCTCGTTGGGCTGGACAGGCCTATTACTGTGCTGAATCTCGAAATAAGTAAATAAATAGATGACAACGCTCACACTTGCCCATTTTAAACTCCATCTACAACTTCTCTCAACGACTTCTATAGATGTACCGTGGAGAGCATTCTGACAGGCTGCATCGCTGTCTGGTATGGAGGGGCTACTGCACAGGACTGAAAGAAGCTGCAGAAGGTTGTAAATCTAGTCAGCTCCATCTTGGGTACTAGCCTACAAAGTACTCAAGACATCTTTAGCGAGCAGTGTCTCAGAAAGGCAGCGTCCATTATTAAGGATCTCCAGCACCCAGGACATGCCCTTTTCTCACTGTTACCATCAGGTAGGAGGTACAGAAGTCTGAAGGCACAGACTCAGTGATTCAGGAACAGCTTCTTCCCCTCTGCCATCCGATTCCTAAATGGACATTGAATCTTTGGACACTACCTCACTCTTTTTTAATATACAGTATTTCTGTTTTTGTATGTTTTTTTCCCAACCTATTCAATATACATAATTGATTTACTTGTTTATTTATTGTTATTTTTTTGTTTTATTTATTATTATTTTCTCTGCTAGGTTATGTATTGCATTGAATTGCTGCTGCTGAGTTTAAAAATTTCACGTCACATGCCGGTGCTAATAAACCTGATTCTGACTCTTATTTATCTGTACAGCTTTCTCTTTTTGTACGCTGGTCGTTTGTCAGTCGTTGTTTATGTAGAGTTTTTCCAAAAATTCTCTTGCACTTTTTATTTCCTGGTAAATGCCTGCATGAAAATGAATCTCGAGTATACGGAATATGCGCAGACTCAGAGGCCACTCTTTTAGGTACACCTCACTGTCCATGAGGCACAGGAGCAGATTTGCACCATTTGGACCATGGCTGACTTTATCATCCCTCTCAACCCCATTCTCCTGCCTTTAGGGCCATAACTCCTCGCATTGGAGCTGTAATTGATTTGTTATCTTCGCAGTGAAAAGATTTTGCTTTCCTGCCATCCAGGTAGATCGAAGCCTAGTAAAGTTATTGCCAAACGACGTGTATGTTACATCTGGGCCCTGGTGAGACCACACCTGGAGTACTGTGTGCAGTTTTGGTCTCCAAATTTGAGGAAGGACATTCTTGCTATTGAGGGAGTGCAGCGTCGGTTCACAAGGTTAATTCCCAGGATGGCGGGATTGTCATATCTTGAAAGATTGGAGCGACTGGGCTTGTATACTCTGGAATTTAGAAGGATGAGAGAGGATCTGATTGAAACATACAAGATTATTAAGGGATTGGACACGCTGGAGGCAGGAAGCATGTTCCCGCTGATAGGTGAGTCCAGAACCAGAGGCCACAGTTTGAGGATTAGGGGTAGGCCATTTAGAACGGAATTGAGGAAAAACTTTCTCACCCAGAGAGTTGTGGATCTGTGGAATGCTCTGCCTCAGAAGGCAGTGGAGGCCAATTCTCTGGATTCTTTCAAGAAAGAGTTAGATAGAGCTCTTAAAGATAGCGGAGTCAAGGGATATGGGGAGAAGGCAGGAAAAGGGTACTGATTGTGGATGATCAGCCATGATCACAGTGAATGGTGGTGCTGGCTTGAAGGGCCAAATGGCCTACTCCTGCACCAATTGTCTATTATCTGTTATCTACTAGCTTGAGATGCGGGGGGAGAGAGCAAGTGGAGTCGGGGTGGTGGGGTTGGTGAGAATTTACCAAGAGTTACGGCAGCACGTTGAGTGAAATGCCTCTCTTCTGTCTGGCCTACTCCAGCTGCTCAATTTGGTTCGGAATTCTGTTGCTTGCTTTTATTGTTTGCGTGATTTGTGGTTTTTTTGTGCATTGGGTGTTGGTCCTATTTTTAAAATTTGGGTTCTTTTGGGTTTCTTGCTTTGTGACTGCCTGTCAGGAGACAAATCTCAAGGTTGTATAATTTATATTCCTTGAATCATTTGAATTCCTCACTGGGTGTCCTGTTTCATTCCAGTCTCCTCTCCTGGGTGAGTGTAATGATCCCTGACTCAGATTTTGACCGACTGAAGGTGTGGTACAAAGCCACGGCCATCCCCCCAACCCTTCCTCCCACCAGCACACTTCAAACCCCCCCACTCACAAATATCTCACTTCGTGCCTCCCTCCCTGTACTGAGGTGAGGGCATCAGTAAATTAGGTGAAACTGCCTGGGATAAGAAGGCCTGCAGTGGCACCCTGCAACCCCAGACCATCCTCAGGGTCACCCAGCCACCCAAGAACTTCCCCCCAATTGCCTTTCTGACCTACGACTCCCTGCCACCACAACCATTCCCACTGATTTCCATCACTCCAGCACTGGCAGGAACACCGTCAGCAGCCTTTGATTCTATCCAAATCCCTTCCACCTCTCCTTCCCTCCCTCTCTCATGCTCTCCGTTTCCCTTTCTTTCTTCTCCACCCTCTCTCCCTCATTCCAACCCTCTTCCTCTCCTCCCTTTCTCTCCACCTGTCTCTCTTCCATGCCTCTCCCTCTCCCCTCTCCAACCTCTCTCTGTCCCTTTTTCCCTCTCTCCACTCTGCACTCACTCTCTTTTCCCCTTCTTTCCCTCTCCCCTCTCACTCTCTTCCCCCTCTCCTCTCTTTCCCCTCTCTCTCCCCCTCTCTGTCACTCTGCCCCTCTCTCCTTCACTCATCCCTCTCTCTGCTACCTTCTCTCCCTCTCTCCTCTCTCTCTTCCCCTCTCTCTTCCCTCACTCCTTCTCTGCTCTCTCTTCCCCTCTCTCCTCACTCTCTCCCTCTATCCCCTCTCTTTATCTCCACCCTCTCTCTCCTCTCTCACTGTCACTCATTTTCCTCTCTCTGCCCCTCTCTCCCCCTCACTGTCACACTCTTCTTCCTCTCTCTGCTCCTCTGTCCCACTCTTCTCTCCATCTCCCATTCTCTCTTCCCCTTCCCTTCCCTCTTCCCTCTCTCTTCCCCACACTCTCGCCCTCTATTCCCTTTCTCTTCCCCCCTCTCTCCTCTCTCAGTCACTGTCTCTTTCCTCTCTCTGCTCCGTCCCCTTCTTCTCTCTCTCTCCTCCTGTCTTCTCCTCTCCTTCACTCCTGACTCACTCTGTCCCCCTCTTCTTTCCCTCTTCCTCCGTTACTGTGCTGCACCTCTAAATAAATAAACGAACAGAACGGTGGACCAGCACGACTTATTGAGCCGAAGGGTCTGCCTGACGGGTGCTCCAGCTTCCTCCCACCTCCCAAAGACGTACTGGTTAGGGTTGGTGAGTCGTGGGCACGCTACGTTGGCACTGGAAGTGTGACCACCCCTCAGCACATCCTTGGACCGCGTTTGGCCGCTGGACGCAAATGGCACATTTCACCGTGTGTTTCGTTGTACATGGGATAAACGAGGCTAATCTTCAGTCCTGTCCTCTTGCCCCTGGTCGTAAATTTCGGCTCCTAACCATTGTTTTCTGCTCTGTGCCAGGTTTACCAGCCGATGGCCAACATGAACCCAGGGATGAACCTGAACCCTTACGAGGAGGACGCGAGGCATCCTGGCACCATCAACGTGTCCTACATAAACCCCGGGATGGTGAGCCACCACCACCACCACCTGCTGCCGGGTATGGGGGCCGGCGCTGGAGCTGTGACCAGTGCGGCCTCTGAGGTCACCGGGCTGGAGGGCTCGATGGGTTCACCAATGGATCAGGTCGGAGCCCAACCCAATGCCATCGGCCAGATTGCTTCCTACTGCAGCGTCAACCCCGCCATCGGCCCAGCGCTCAGACGGGGCAGTCTGGAGTTTGCGGGGGACAGCAAGAGCTTCAGGCGGAACTACACGCACGCCAAGCCTCCATATTCCTACATCTCCCTCATAACCATGGCCATCCAACAATCCTCACAGAAGATGCTGACGCTCAACGAGATCTATCAGTGGATCATGGACTTCTTCCCCTACTACCGGCAGAACCAGCAGCGCTGGCAGAACTCCATTCGCCACTCCCTGTCTTTCAACGACTGCTTCATCAAGATGCCCCGGTCGCCAGAGAAACCGGGAAAGGGCTCCTACTGGGCCCTCCACCCGGACTCGGGCAACATGTTCGAGAACGGCTGCTACCTCAGGAGGCAGAAGCGGTTCAAGTGCGAGCGGCGGAGCGAGGCAGCGGCCGCCCCGCGGAAGAGTGGCGTGGCCCCTGCGCCGGAGAGCCTGGGGCCGAGGGACGTGTCGCCGGACACAGACTCTTCCGTCGGGTCGCCCGGCTCGGAGCAGGGGAGGAACCAGGGGAGGCCCCTCTACCAGCAGCTGGGCAAGGCATCCCCAGAGGCCAGCCCTGGCATCCCGAGCCAGGAGAGTCCCCCGGACACCAAGTCGGCTTCCTTGGTGCCCTCCCAGCCTTCGTTCCTCTCCCAGCTCTCCTCTGAGGTCTACCTCAAGCCTGACCCTCAGTTTCCCTTGAACCACCCTTTCTCAATCACCAACCTCATGTCGGCTGAGCAGCAGGCCGGCAGGGTGGATGTGAAGCCCTACGAGCAGATGGTAGAGTTCTCCAGCTACGGACCCTCGATGACCACCGACGTCTCCATGAACTCCATGTTCTCCAAAACCGGACTGGACCTCATGCCCGTAGCCGGCGAGCCGCCCGCCTACCAGTCTCTGTGCTCCCGACCAGTTCTGAGCTCGATATAGACTGTGCGCCCCAAAAAAATAGACTCGTATCCGCATGTATGTGCTTTGTAGATACCTGCAATCTTGTCAAAGAACGGATGAAAATTAATATTAATCCTTTGTATAAATCAAAAGGGAATACATGAGAGTAAAAGGACTTTCAATGCATGTAATTCCTTTTTTATTGCAAACGTTTACAAAACAGGGCAAGGCCAGGCCATTCGGCCATCTGTTCTGCTGTTCAATGGCATTGCAACCACCAAGATTTATTACCAACACTAGCCAACACCCCCCACCTGAACCGTAACCACATCCCCTAACACTCAACATAACACCATAAGACATAGGATCAGAATTCAGCCATTCAGCCTATCAGGTCTGCTCTGCCATTCCATCTTGCCTGATTTATTATCCCTCTCAACCCCATTCACGCTGCCTTTTCCCAGTAACCTTTGACACTCTGACGAACCAGGACCCAATCAACCTCTACTTTAGAAATACCCAATGATATGGCCTCCACAGCCATCTGTGGCAATGAATTCTACAGATTCACCAACCTCTGGTTAAAGAAGTTCCTCCTCATCTCCGTGCTAAACATAGAATATAGAATTGTACAGGCCCTTCAGCCCATAATGTTGGGACGACCTTTTAACCCACTTTAAGATCAATCTAACTCTTTCCTTTCACATAGCCCTCCATTTTTCTTTTATCCACATGCTTACCTAAGGGTCTCTTAAATCTCCCTAACCCTGGCAGCACATTCCAGGCTCCCACCACTCTGTGCAAAAAAAAAAAACCTGATATCCCCTCCTAAACTTCCCTCCAGCCACTTTAAAATTATGCCGTCTCGTATTAGCCACTTCCACCCTGACGGAATATTCCCCAGGCTGCTCCACGAGGCGAGGGAAGAGATTGCTGAGCCTCTGGCTAGGATCTTTATGTCCTCGTTGTCCACGGGAATGGTACCGGAGGATTGGAGGGAGGCGAATGTTGTCCCCTTGTTCAAAAAAGATAGTAGGGATAGTCCGGGTAATTATAGACCAGTGAGCCATACATCTGTGGTGGGAAAGCTGTTGGAAAAGATTCTTAGAGATAGGATCTATAGGCATTTAGAGAATCATGGTCTGATCATGGACAGTCAGCATGGCTTTGTGAAGGGCAGATCGTGTCTAACAAGCCTGATAGAGTTCTTTGAGGAGGTGACCAGGCATATAGATGAGAGTAGTGCAGTGGATGTGATCTATATGGATTTTAGTAAGGCATTTGACAAGGTTCCACACAGTAGGCTTATTCAGAAAGTCAGAAGGCATGGGATCCAGGGAAGTTTGGCCAGGTGGATTCAGAATTGGCTTGCCTGCAGAAGGCAGAGGGTCGTGGTGGAGGGAGTACATTCAGATTGGAGGGTTGTGACTAGTAGTGTCCCACAAGGATCTGTTCTGGGACCTCTACTTTTCATGATTTTTATTAACGACCTGGATGTGGGGGTAGAAGGGTGGGTTGGCAAGTTTGCAGATGACGCAAAGGTTTGGTGATGTTGTAGATAGTGTAGAGGACTGTCGAAGATTGCAGAGAGATATTGTTAGGATGCAGAAGTGGGCTGAGAAGTGGCAGATGGAATTCAACCCGGAGAAGTGTGAGGTGGTACACTTTGGAAGGACAAACTCCAAGGCAGAATACAAAGTAAATGGCAGGAAACTTGGTAGTGTGGAGGAGCAGAGGGATCTGGGGGTACATGTCCACAGATCCCTGAAAGTTGCCTCACAGGTAGATAGGGTAGTTAAGAAAGGTTATGGGATGTTAGCTTTCATAAGTCAAAGGATAGAGTTTAAGAGTCGCGATGTAATGATGCAGCTCTATAAAACTCTGGTTAGGCCACACTTGGAGTACTGTGTCCAGTTCTGGTCGCCTCACTATAGGAAGGATGTGGAAGCATTGGAAAGGGTACAGAGGAGATTTACCAGGATGCTGCCTGGTTTAGAGAGTATGCATTATGATCAGAGATTAAGGGAGCTAGGGCTTTACTCTTTGGAGAGAAGGAGGATGAGAGGAGACATGATAGAGGTGTACAAGATAATATGAATAGATAGAGTGGGTAGCCAGTACCTCTTCCCCAGGGCACCACTGCTCAATACAAGAGGACATGGCTTTAAGGTAAGGGGTGGGAAGTTCAAGGGGGATATTAGAGGAAGGTTTTTTACTCAGAGAGTGGTTGGTGCATGGAATGCACTGCCTGAGTCAGTGGTGGAGGCAGATACACTAGTGAAGTTTAAGAGACTACTAGACAGGTATATGGAGGAATTTAAGGTGGGGGGTTATATGGGAGGCGGGGTTTGAGGGTCGGCACAACATTGTGGGCCAAAGGGCCTGTAATGTGCTGTACTATTCTATGTTCTATGTTCTATGAAAAAGCCACTTGACCTATGCCTCTTATCATGCACCTCTATCAAGTCAATGTGCACCGCGACTTCTGGCTGCTCCACCTCCCCCTCTTTGTTTTCTGAGGCTGCACTCTCTGCTCCTAGACACCCCTACTGTAGGAAGATTTAATAGGAATCCCAGGGCACCTTGGGTGCTGACCATGAAACCTACTCTAGAAGCTGCCTAGAATTTCCCTAATGCATAGCGCTCTATTTTTCTAAGCTCCGTGTACCTATCTAAGAGTCTCTGAAAAGACCTGATCATATCCGCCTCCACCTCCATGCACCCATCACTCTCTGTGTGAGAAACTTACCTCTGACATCCCCCTTGTACCTACTTCCAAACGCCTTAAAACTATGACCCTCATGTTAGCCAGATCGCCCCTGCGAGAAAGCCTCCGGCTATCCACACGATCAATGCCTCTCAACATCTTCTACACTTCTATCACGTCACCTCTCATCCTTTGTCGCTCCACGGAGAAAAGGCCAAGTTCGTTCAACCTATTCTCATAAGGCATGCTCCCCAATCCAGGCAACATCTTTGTAAATCTCCTCTGCACTCTCTCTGTAGTATCGACATCCTTCCTGTAGTGAGGTGACTAGAACTGAACACAGTACTCCAAGTGGGTCTAAATCAGGTTTTATATAGCTGTAACATTATCTCACAGCTCTTGAACTCAATCCCACGGTTGGTGAAAGCCAACACCCCATATGCCTTCTTAACAACACTGTTAACCTGCGCAGCAGCTTTGAGTGTCCTATGGACATGGACCCCAATATCTTGCTGAGCCCCCACGCTGCCAAGAGTCTTACCATTGGTATCATATTCTGTCTTCAAATTTGACCTACCGAAATGAACCGCTTCACATTTATCTGGGTTGAAATGCATCTGCCACTTCTCAGCCCAGTTCTGGATCCTATCGATGTCCCGCTGTAACCTCTGACAACCCTCCACACTATCCACAACACCCCCGACTTTTGTATCATTAGCAAACTTTCTAACCCACCGTTCTACTTCCTCATCCAGGTCATTCATAAAAATCCCCTGGGTTCTCTAGTTTCCTCCCACATTCCAAAGATGTACGGGTCGGGGTTACTCATTGTTGGGCATGCTATGCTGACGCCGAAGGTGTGGCAACACTTTTTCGGGCTGTCTCCGTCACATTCTCTCTGACCGTGTTGGACATTGACACAAGCGATACCTTGTCACTATGTGACAAATACAGCTAACCTATCTTCCAAATAGTGGCAAAGTGGCATCCGCACCAGACTGCGAGGCCAGGGGTCCCGGATTCGAATCCGGCCGGCCCCTTGCACGCTTTCCATCCGTGCTGGGCTGAGCGGCGAGCAGGCAACTTGGCCTCATTAAAAAACGGACAAACATGCTGAAGAAAACGGCAACGTTGCCGCCCAATGCGCGGAAGGGAACAATGATCTTCCGAAGGGCCCTAACTTCACACTGATGTGACATAACGCATCATGGTTTGGAGGGGCCCTGAGAAATCTACCATTGTGGTTTGGTGGAGAGAGGTAGGGCCAATCAAAGTCAAGTTTATTGTTACGTGCCCAAGTATGTTTACACACGGGTGCAATGTAAAGCTAACTTGATGGCAGCGTAGTGGTTAGCGCAACGGCTCACAGCACCAGCAATCCGGGTTCAATTCGTGCTGATGCCTGCGAGGAGTTTGTACATTCTCCCCGTGACCGCGTGCGTTTCCAAATACTTCAGGCTTCTGGACCTCCTGCGTGACGGTAGCGGAAAATGGCATGGCCCGGATGCTGGGGATCTTTCATGGACGTTGCCTACGTGAGGCAGCGCCTCTTGCAGTTCCTACCGATGGCGGGGAGGGCCACGCCTGTGACGCACTGGGCTGAGTCCGCGACTCTCTGCGGCCTCTCAAATTCCTGCGCGTTCGAATTGCCGCACAGGACCAGACCATATTCCAGGCTGCCGAGGTGGTGAGGTGGTGCTCATGGGTTCTTGGACCGTTCGGAAACCTGATGGCAGGAGGAACCAAGTTGCTTGGAACTCGTTGAGTGTGTGTGGATGCCGCCTTTTTGAGGCACCTCCTCCTGAAGCTGGCCGAGTTTATTCACTTATTTATTGAGATAAAACGTGGAACAGGCCCTTCCAGGCCTTCAAGCCACACCGCCCAGCAATTCCCCAATTTAACCCGAATGACGGGACAATTTACAGTCACCAATTAACCTATCAACCAGTAGGTCTTTGGACTGTGGGAGGAAACCCACGCGGTCACGGGTTCGAACGTACAAACTCCTTACAGGCAGCGGCGGGAATCGAACCCGGGTCGCTGGTACTGTAAAGTGTCGTGCTAACCACTACGCCACTGCGCCACCCCAAGTTTATGACCCTCTGTGGAGGGAAATCCTTCCGGATCCGCTGAGTTCCTCCACGTCTCCAGCCCCTGCGGACCACCATCTCTCCCGGGTCTTCCTTTGAGCTCCCCAACTTCACCTGAGCTCAGGTCCGTGCAGCCGAGATCGAGCCCTGTTCCCTGCCGATCTCCAGTCAGCCTGAGCTCTTATCTGCGAGCGTTAAAGCAAACACTCTCCCAGCCTTGGCTGCCAGACCACCTAGAGCCAATGATTGACTACTGACCTTGTTTCTCTGTGCACTTTGATCCCTGCTTCACAGAACCAAGCAATGTTCCTTTTTGTAACCTTCAGGCTTTGAAACTGTAGGGGGTGGGGGTGGGAGAAGAAAAACACCACCATTCCCGT